>NC_142113.1:30900000-31075000 GCF_056152115.1 Neolamprologus brichardi | reverse complement strand
TATCTATCTATCTATCTATCTATCTATCTATCTATCTATCTATCTATCTATCTATCTATCTATCTATCTATCTATCTATCTATCTATCTTAGAATAAGCTGCAAATCTAGGATGCAATCATCTTGGCTGTGATGAACAATTCCTGATTGTTTAATGGTCATATATATAAATCATTTCCCGATCTCTCTATGCCAGCAAAAACATTTTTATTATGAAGTCAGTTTATATTTATTATACCTTTCTGTGGCATAGTGACATTCAGCATCTGCAGAGTCATTTATTTCATTGTGAAACTTCAGATTAATCAAGTATAGAAGGGAAGCACTGATATGTCTGGTACAAGATGTTAACTGACATACATCGCCCGTGTATGTATAAATATGTATATATTTTTTCCATTTGAAAAACAATTCAACTTAAAGATGTTTTCAGTATTTTAGCCTTTTCCATAGAATCTGTAAAGGCTTTTATAGTTCTGAAATTTCACACCCTGAAACTAAATCAGCTGTTAAGGAAATGTTGAAAACCCTTCACACAGAGCTTCTTACATGTCTGTAACACGTGTCTGTGTCCTGTGAGTAAATAGTGAGTCATAGTGGCACCCATACTGATTTAAGGAGTGTGACATGTGAGATTGACAGATTAATGAACTACAAAAGGTAAATAATGACTCCTGGCACAATTCATTGTTTTCATTAAAGCTTTATTAACAGCACATAAATGTCTTTGGCAGTGGGCCTCCACACCAGTGTTAGTGTTTGTTTCCATGGTATCTGTGAAAATATTTACAGCTTTGCAGGTTTCTTTACTGCGTATGTTTAAAAAAAAAGAGAAAAAAAAGCCTGTATTATATAGTATGAATCAGCAGTGAGTCAGTGGCAGAACCTGAATTGTGTTTGCACATAATACTACCGCAGTTCATAAAGAGAGAGCAAAAGCCTGTGATTCACAATTAAAACGTGTAAATGTCTGGTAGTTATTTACAGGCAATGCTCCAAATGAGCCACACGGTGGAGCTGTTGGGTTAAGCATCTCCAACCCTGCTACTTTCACAAGCTGTAACACTCCTGAAGGAAGCTTGCGCTTGCTAACAGATGTCAATGAAGACTTGATACCAGCAGAGAGAGATTTAGTGCTGGTAGCTGAACTGTCACATCTCATGGGCAAAGTGTTGATTTGAGGCCCATATGTCAGTGTCTTGCTTGGATTAAACACCGGATCCAGTTTAGAAAGCTGTTGTTCTTGTTGCCGACACTGTCGTTTTGCAGGAACTTCTTTACGTGAAAGTCTTTATGTCTGGGTGAAGCTGGAAGATCATCCAGACACATGTAAATTAATAAGGCTGGATTGTTATCCATTTTTATTTAAACGGAGCTGATCTGGTGTGTTAGCTTGATTTAAGGCCTTGAATTCAAATGTTCCCCAGGCAGTGATGCCTACTTTAATCTCACTATTTTAAAATCTTTAGAGTAACTGGAATATCCTCAGACTTTAAAACAAATGAGACTGTACAGGGGTGTGCAGGTTAACAAGGGAAGATGTATGAACATTTAACCATGCTCGTTTTTGTGATATCACCACTTTTAAGGAACCAAATCCACCCAGATACATAATGGACAGATGAATGGATCTGTAAAACATGGTGGAGGCCCTGTCATCAGCTGGATTTCAGCCAGTGGTCTTGGGATCTTGTCAAAATTGTAATAATTTTGAATACAGAAAAAGTACCATAATTTTTTTATGAGCCATCTGGAAAGTGTCTGATTGGCAACAGCTTCATTTTTCAGCATCACAATGATCCCAAACACACTCCAAATGCAGTAAAATGATACCAGAATGGAAGTGCTATGAGCCATGGACTGGCCTCTCCAGAGCCCACACCTCAACATTACTTAAAGTCATTAAAGTACTGACTTTCAAGCTCACTAGAACTACACAAACTCTGTTTTTGCTTCATATGCTGTATTTCCATGTTTCATGTTCCTAGCAACATATAAAGAAATAAAGAATGGCTCAAGACTTTTGCATTGAACTCTATATTTTGTGGAGGTGCACAGTCAAGTACAGTTTTAAAGCAATTATCACAGCTTATATAAAAGATTAACATATATGTGGGTAAAGGGGAAGTAAGGAAATACGTTTTTTGCCATAGAAAGTACTTTTGCAAATTATTTGAATAAACTCTTTATTCTTTTAAGAACAAATGTGTATAAAGATAAAGGTGTAGGTGTTCTCAGGTCACATAAAAACATAATGACACCCCTACGTTAATCAAATCCTCACAAACACAGAATTAGAAGGGGTCTGGTAATGACAATTTTTCCAGGACAGACTCAGAGAGTGGCCTGAAAACAAAAAAGCCATCAGAGGATCTGCAGATTCTTCAGGTACAAAGAGATCTGACGTACATTTGAGCTGCATGAGCTGCAGGTCCAGGAAAAAGCTTTAGAATTCCAGAAAGAACATTTAAAGAAAACTAAGGTTTGCCAGTGTCGTGACAGTTGTTTGACCACAATAACAGCAGGCGTATTTGGCACCTACCAAAGACAGCTTTTCGGGAAATGAACCTCACACCGGCCATGAAGCATGACAGGGGAAATGCTGCCTGGGCTGAGGGACTGGGCAGCTTGCAGTCACTGATTCAGCTATGAGTTCTGTCTCATATCAAAAACCTGATTGAAGGAAATGTGAGGCCATCTGTCCAAAGGTTGCATTTGAACCATAGGTTTGTGTTTTCAATAGTAAAATGATGATGATGATGATGATGAAGCATATCTACCAATGAATGGCTCAGGAAAACAATTTGCAGGAAAACCTTCTAACCTTTTGCAGTAACTTTGGAAAAGTGGTTAAAGGTTTTGGAAAGCCATCACCAGAGTGAACAGTTGTGAAAATTAAAGATTATTAAGACAAAGACAACACCGAACGCCATTTTTCTGCACCTCGATCATCTTTGTGAGACTCCTCAAGCTCGTACAGTTACCAAGTCCGCCCTACCCGTGAAATATCAGTTTGGCGGACATCCCAAATAACAATAACCTTGGGCCTCCGTGTTGAATAACTCAAAAAAATCCATCCTTCTTCCTTTTCCTGTCCTATCTGGAGGCGAGCTTATCTAAATAGAATTGATTGGCCCGAGCGATCATTCATCATGTCGGGCCAAAGCAGACGTTTAAGGAGGGGGGAAGGAAGATTTTAAGGACAGGATATTTCCAGCAGGCTCCGGTGTCATTGAGGTAAACTAAATGAATCGATTGGACCAAAAAGGATGGCACTTTCTGCGTGTGCGCGCGCGTGCGAGGGAAATACAAAAGAAAAAAAAAAATTCCTCCACATACTCGAGCATGTGTGTTTGATTATGTATACGCACTTAAATGAATGAAGCCGGTGCATGCAGTAAATTTGGGTCTCTTGAAATTAAATTGCTCATTAAATCGGGTTAGAAGAAAATGATTGCTAATTCTATTTTATTTGCAATCAGCCTGAAGGAGCTTGACAGAAAAAAGGAGCGCAGGACAATAGCTGATAAATTAGACGACACAATTGTTATATCTGTTCATTAGATGCAGCAGGCATGATTATCGCTACTATTTGCTCTGTGTATGTGTGCTTTCCCTTCATCTTGCATCCTCTAGGATTTGAGCTGCTTACTGAAGGACAAAGGATACTCAAAAACTTTTTTGCTCTGCTATACTTTTATAAGGATATCTGCCATTCCAAATCTGCCTCGATCAAAGCTTCGCACTACATTTACCTGCATTACACCCGTTAATATTAATGGCTGGTGAGGTAAGGGCTCTGTGGATCCCAGTCAACTTAATTGTTACCAACATGGATAAAAAAATATTTGTAATGCTTCATGCTGCGAGGATATCGCCGTGTTTAAAAGCTCTGTTCTCTAAAATGTCACCGTGTGCTTTTGCATTTGTGCTTTTCAGCAGATTAGATGGAGTAGAACAGACCATTAAAAGCAAAATATTAACCACATTTGTGTGGTCTATAGCATGGTTTTTGGCCAGGTGGTGCCAATTTATAGTAGCTGGTATAAATGATCTATTATTTATCTGTATATTATTATAAAAAATTTGACCTCATTGACCTGAAAATGAGAGCGTAAAGCAAAACATGAGCAGATGATCTTTGTAGATTATCTGCAGTATAGCGGCACACTGTTGGGTGTTTCTAATAAACATAGTCAAAGTTTTAAACGATGAGGTAAACATATGAAAAAGTGATCCTTGTGTACCAAAGATCTTCAGAGTGTTCTGAATGTAAGACAGAAACAGTTTTTCCGATGGATGGATGGATGGATAATGAACACAGCAGGATGCTGGGCTGGAAAGACAGAGAAATGTCAGCCAGGAACACTGTAGGAGTCTCTCCCCAGTTTGCACATTTGGTAAATACTGCACATTTGTGGAAATAAATGTGGCTTCCCTATTGTTACTAAGGTGATGCTACCACGGTATAATTAATTCTTGTGGCAGAGATTCAACAAGGTGCTGGAAACATTCCTCACAGTTTTTGGTGCGTATTGGCATGACAGTATCACACAGTTGTAGATTTACTGGCTGCACATCTATGATTTAACTCACTTGTTCTATCACATCCCAAAAGTGAACTCCTTGCCATGTTGAAGAAACCAGCTTGGAGATCTCTTAATGCTGTTCTTATTAACCCTTTAAGACCTACCATAGAACCAAGTCCGCCAGAGCTTATATTATATTTTTACATGCTGTGGAGCCATTTTTGGGAGCATTTCAAGTTGATATACATCAATACAACCATTACAGCCTAAATTTTAATAATATGTATGCATTAAGTGCATAGTAATTACATAAATTGCAAAAAAGTGCAATAAACTACAAAAAAATTTAAAATCGTTTTTGTTTTTTTAACATATATTTCTAGTTAGAGAAATTTAAGAGGCTTATCCCTCAAAACTGTAAATACTAAAAAGTTGCACAAAATAGTTTCCCACCACAGGAAATTTATTTTGAGTGTCTTCATAGTTTTATTTTTGAAATACACCAATTTTTATACACTGCAGGAAAAACGAAAATAAATATTATAGTGCAAATTTGCAAAAAAGTAGCATGTGCATCAAAATAAACTTTTTCCAGCAGTGCAATATGAGTCCTAAGCATCCCAGAAACCACACAGAAAGTCATAAAGTCAAACATAACTTTTAAAAACACCAGTATAGGCTCATGAGGCCTTGATGATAAAAAACGACATTTCCGCGAAAATGACGTCACTTCCGGTTTCGGGCAGGTCATGGCGGACATGCGATAGTTTGCGCTGATGGACTTAGGAAGTGTTATGAACAGCTGATCGGATCAGCAAAGCGTGTTTCTGGAATATTATGTTTTTGTTGCTGCAAGTGCTTTTTATGCAGTTTTTGCAAAGCTATATGTGGAAGGAAACTGTGACCGAGGACAAGCTGATGGCATAAGATGTAAGTACAACTCCTCCGGTTTCATATGCAAAAAAAATTATTGCGCTAGCTTACATGGTCGCAGAGCTACAGGGATTTAAAAGTAGTTACGCAAAGTGCCCGCTCCGACCGGTTTTAAAGGGTTAAGAGATGGACATCAGTACTAGAGTAGGCTGCGGTGTTTGAACAAAGCCCAGTTGGTACTGAAGGAGCCCAAAGTGTGCCAGGAAACATCCCCTACATGATCACACCCCCACCCACTATCGACACAAGGCAGGATGGATCCATGTTTTCATGTTGTTTACACCAAGTCCTAGGCAACGTTTTTCTAGTCTTCTATTTCCCAATTTTAGCAGTGTGGAGTGGCACCATGTGTAGTATTCTGATGCCCATCTGCTTCAAGCCTTGACCTGTTGTGTGTTTAGAGATGCTCTTGTGCATACCTTGGTTGTATTGAGTGGTTATTTCAGTTACAGTTGAATTCCTATCAGCTCGAAGAAGTCTGGCTATTCTCTGCTGACCTCTGGCATCAACAAAGCCTTTTCTCCCAGAGAACAGCTGCTCACTGGATGTTTTTCTTTTTCTTTTTTGTCCCATCCTTTGTAAACCCTAGAGATGTGTGGGAACAACAGTTTATAGTACTCAGAATAGCCTACTGCTAAAAAAACATACCATGTTAAAAGTCACTAAAATCACCTTTATTCCCCTTTCTGATGCTCGGCTTAAGCTTCAGCAGGTCATCCTGACCTTCTCTAAATGACTAAATCCAACAAACCCCTGCCAATCGGATTGGCTGATTAGATATTTGAACAGGTGCAACTACATGTATAAAGTTTTACTGTGTAAATTTTGAACAAGAAAGGTTGCTAACAATTTATGAACATTTGCATTTTATTGAATTTCTGACCACAGTGATTCAAGATCATTCAACAGACATGAATGGCAACAAAATTAAACAAGACCCCAACATATCATGTCAATGCCTAAATCAATCAAACAAACAAACAACACTGTCAGCTAGCTAACTAACATTGGTATTGGAAATGATGATGTTATAGGGAGAAAGACATTTAAGTTTGGTTATTTGGTGAGTTTCCAAATAAGAGTATTATTCAAACACTATTCCAATTCCAGTCCATTTACCTCCTACCATTGCTTTGGTGGCACCTCGCATGACCAATGAGGGTGAGAAGTGTGCATCACTCCACACTCAGACTGTTTTGCACCATGGAGAAAGCTACTTCTTGTACTTTCTGTCAGTCCTGCTTTTTTATTTATTTGTTTTAACAAAGGGCTGCATAAAGGAAGCTTTTATACTTAGGCTACTTTTCAGCTGCATTCTTGTTTTTGCATTTACACAAAGCATCCCAAATGCAGGCTAGACATCCTTATTTTCAGATAATAATAATAAAAAAAAGCCAACGTGTCGAAGCCTGGAAATGGAGCCGAGCAAACGTGGTAACAAAGGGAAGGGGGACTGATATCTGACCCGAATCTCTGCAGGGTCTCACGGCAACAAACCGCACAGCTGTCAAGGGCTAATGGGAAATAATGGCCGAAGCAACATCATAGCAGCTCAATGGGGACTGGGGTGAAGGTATTGGGGTCACGCTTTCCAATGTCTCCTTGTATTCTTTGACAGATACAATCTGCAGAAAGTGAAAACATCTCGAGGGAAAACATGAAAGTGGCGAGTGATGACGTTGGCCAAATGAAGGTCGCACTGAGAGAAGTCAGTGGGAGTGATTGTGTGCACATGAAACTTTTAGGGAGTTGTAGGTCAGTCTCCTGTTGGGCTATGCACACCGCGCCATAAGACTGTCACAGTAGAAACTTCTGGGTTTGTCCGAGAGGTCATTTCTCTGATATTTTTCCTTCCTTGATACAAAACTAAATGTCCCAAGGGATGGATAGAAAGTAGCGCGCCTTTATTTGAGCTATAATTTCCAAAGCATTTTCTAGAAACTTGCAAAAAGAATGAAAGAAACAAATACAATCACCCACTTTTGTAATGAGGGGTTGTATATAAGTACACTTGCTAAACATTGTATCCATTTTCTCTATGAAGTACAAAACTTTATCAAATGGTTGGTGCATAAGGACATGATGCAAAAAGAAAACCAAACATATATTCTGACCTCACTTGTGCTTTTAAGGTATTAATAATGATACATACTGTAACTTGAAAAAGAGCAATGAAAAACACAAAACAGAACAAAAGCCAAGAAATTTGCTTGTTTTTTTCCCCTCCTTTTGCACCGAGACCAATTTGATTCCCAAAAGTAGCAAACATGGCTGCTTGCAGGCTATAATTTCTTGCATTATGAGAGTCTTACCAAGTCAATACTTAAGAGCATTAAATCAAAGCTCTGGGTGGTGTAGAAATCACCACAGAGGCCCGTTCCTTTCCATTATCATTCTTCAAATCAGCAAAGGTGATTTTAGTAATTTTTGTAATGTATGTTCAAGCCTACAATTTAAAAGCAGCCAACGGCGATACTTTATGCGTCACGTGGCTATTTTTGCATTCATCCAGCAGGCAAAAATCAACAGGCTTCACGTCCACAAAGTTGCAGTTTTAAGTGTATTCATATTTCATACTTATTCGATCTTTGCTTCCATTCATGTCGCCATTATTTTTCTTTTTTGAATGAAAAAAATCCCAATAAAGCACAAATACATTTTATTATAGTAAAGTGGTTGTAGAGTTAGCCATCAGTGAGCTGTCGCTGTTGGAGAACACATGTTTGTTATATGTTTTTTTTCTTTTTGAGTACTCTTGACCCAAAACAAAAATGACCTGGATTAGGTTTAGTCTGTCACATACCAGCCCTTCATTTCCTGGAAAATCACCCACCAAATGGGCTTCTATGTTGTTTTTCATGCTTTTCTCATCACACACACAAATATATATGTTTGAACGGTGTCTGATACTGTCGTGGTCCTGAGTCTGCCGACTCAGTGTTTTGTGTTTCTTTGTGCTTTTGTTATTCTGAGTATGTATTCTGTTATTATTTGCCATTTGTTAGGGTTCTGATCTGTGCCTGCCCTCGTCCCACTTCTGTGTTCTGTCTGTCTGTGGTGTCACACTGGCTATGTCCCAATTAAAAGACCGCACGGTTGAAGTACGCGCACTACGCGTACTACATACGCCGCGTACTATAAGTACGAGAAGTGCGGAAGTGAGAGGCTTGTGAAATGGGACGGTCTAGCCCTTCGTTGCGCTGTTCAGGTTGCCTAGCAACCATGATACTAACCGCGAGAAACGTTACATACAGCTTTGTTTGACAGAAATGAAGGAGAAAAATGTTTTGTCATGACATCACTGTGATTAGTTGAGTATCTGAGGCTGAGACCACGGGACTGTAAAACATGATTGTTGGGCTTCATGTCTGTACTAAACAGTCATTTAAGATTAGTTAGCAAATAACAATTAGCTGATGTTGTTCATGAGACTAAAATCATCTCACTGTGGTAATGTAAATATAATATGGCTAATATTATATTATTGTCAGATTATTATGATATATATATATATATATATGCTTTAAAACCAAGTTAACGCTGTAAGTACAAACGTCACTAATGTCACATAACTTTGCCAACATGTGGCCAACAGCAATGTTTTAATGTTCTTCGTTATTAAACATTCGCACATGAATAAGTGACGTCATATTCAGTACTTACTTTTGACAGTTCACTCTCGGCCGCTCCCTTCTGCCATATTTTGCGGCAAAATTATCCACACCCACCGCCGCGCTATGAATTGTGGGATATATGGGACCACGAAGCGTGCACCGCACCACGCTTGATATTTGGGGAAATCGACGGTGCATTTGGAGTATGCATTTGAAGTACACTTCGAATTGGGACAGCCGTCGTCACGTGGCGGTGACGTAATCGCACTTAAAATGCGTACTTCAGGCGTGCAGACCCTGAATTGGGACACAGCAACTGTCTGCGTTTGAATCTGCCTAAGTTCAGTGTCTCGTCTGGTTCTCTGTGTCTGTGAGTTTCCTGTCTTATTCTGAAGGTCCCCGTCTCATGTGAGTGTGTTCAGTTTACGTTTCCCCTGTCCCGTCGGCTCTGATTTCTCCCGGGTGTGTTGCCCTCCTGTCTCTCATCTCCTAATTACCTGGTGTGTATTCATACCGCGTGTCTGCCTGTACTCCTCGTCGCGTCGTCTGTGTTTCTCTTTGAATCTTCTGTGTACTCGGCATTATTCCGTGTTTCACCGTGTCTCTCTGCTCCTCGCCCCGTGTCCTCCTTTTGTGTTCGTTTTCCCAGTTTAGGTTTATGTTTCGGTTCTGCCCGCTTCTTGGTTATTACTCGCTGTAAATAAATCTCACTTGCACCTCCACCACTGGCTGCTATTTGGATCCTCCTTCTCACCTCCACACGACTGCCGCCCCAGCCGTGACTGATACATAAACTGAATTTCACAGGACATTTCGACATTTTCACACAGACATTACATAGCTTTTTAAAATTCTTTAGTAGTATCTGAATTCTAGTTTTGAATAACTTTGTACTGATAACTGACACATGTAACCGACTGAGGCGAACCATTGTCCTTCAAGTGACAGCTGTGATGTTAATGGCTAGATTTTTATTTTAGTTTCATACAGCCAACCTCCTCTGGCGTGTAATTTGGAATTTAGACAGTCGGTTTTGTGTTGCAGCTTTTGCACATATTGTGCTCTCACATACAAACTTCACACCACACTAGCTCAGCTAACACTCTGGCCTTGTAGTTATCAGGCCTGCAGTGACGACTCTCTGGGCTTCACTTGGCAGGGCAGGTAAATCAGATGACTCGGCCTTCCTCGCTCCGCACGTCTCGACTATGCGGCTGTTGGGCTAAAGATCGTTCCTCGGCACAGACTCAGGCAGATTTACTGAGTGCCACACACCCTATAAATATGCAATAATAAAACTTATGAAATATTTATTGACCATCTTTTTGTCAGACAGGTGGGATATGCTCCTCTGTGAAATAAGACTCTGGAATCTACTGGATAACATTACTGTAATGACTGCGAGTTACTATTCAAGCCACTGTTCAAATGGAGGGTTTTAGCTTGGGTTATATTAGCATAAATCAGCCCAAACCAAGCCTTCAGAGGCAGTCTCAGGCTGCAGAGTGTTCATTCAGGGCTTGCCAACATAGGCTCCATATGAGCTGCATGGCAATATCATTCTGTCATATTTAGGTCATAATAAATGGCAAGTCAATTTTACAGCCTGTGCTGAGTCTTCAAAGACATCACACATTACTATCACACTATACGGTGTGATGTTTCACGACTTCAGTAGGCTTTAAGGGAGTGATGGAGAAGTAAAGTCAGTAAAGTTTTTGAACAGTAACGTGTTTTGTTTCATTTCTGTAAGTACGGAGGATCAAAGGTGCCAAACACATGTGAATGAATAAATAGAGAAGTCTATTATATATTATTACACAATTAAAACTGACCAAAATAATGAAAAAAACAAATGCATTTATACTTTGATTTCATTTGCCTTTATTTTAGTTACATTATATATTATAGTTACTCTTTCTCTTTTATTCTCTTTAGTTACTTTCTCCCTGTATTCTTTTGAAACTTTGCATTTCCCCACTATGATCTTTCACTAAACTTTTCTTTATGCATTCCTATTCTATGCAGTCTGTCATTCACAGTGTGTCTGGGTCAAATAATGTGGATACTGATTAGAATTAATTCATTTCTCTCTTTATTTATTTATTTTTTAAATAAATTGTATTTTTTCTTGTAGTTCAGTGCTCCACAGTACTGCAGCATATTACAGTTTAAAATAAACAATAGCTTTGAGATCTAAGGGGGTGATTTTTGTGTTTTAGTTTGCTTTGATTTAGATAAACTGTGATAAAAAATATCCTAAACATACAGACTAGGCAAATAGTGGGACTTGGTTTCCTGGCCAAATAAGTCACATGATCGTAATCACATCACGTGTTTCATGGCAACAGACCAAACTGAAGGCGTGGCCAGTGAAACAAGCACAACACATGAATATGCCTGTTACAACAAGCCTGATGGAGCTACAGCAGGGAAGATATTCTGTGTCTGCTGATATGTGTGTGTCACTGAATTCACATGTTGACTACAAAAGATCTCACACTGAAGGTCTACATTTATAATTTCATCAGCAACTGTTTTGTCTTTGTCTCTTATGCTTTGGTCCCCTGTGGCTGTTTACTACATTTCCACTCAGGTCAGATTTGCTCAGGTACATCTGAGCTGAACATAAACAAATAAATTGCAGCTAATGGTCAACGCATAATTACTTTCATTTTGTTGTAATCTGAAGGGCTGTGGGGGCTTAAACGAGACAAAAATGTCAAAATAATTACTACTATGATTACTACAACATGTGTGAAATTAAATCATACTTAGTTTAAGAAATCTTGAGTTATGGCAAAACAAACAAACAAACAAAAAAAAAAAACAAGTGTTGGGAAGTTTTTAACATCTAAAATCTAATTAGTCCATCATGCACTTCTATCCTTGGCTTTTGCTTCCTGGCTCATTAATCTTTGAAATCTTTGCTCTGAGGGATTTAAGCCATTTCTGAAGTTTGTAGTTTTTATGCTTTCTTTTTATAAATCCTTTTTTCTCCAGTTTCCTTCTTTGTTGTTTATTTGGCCTTGGGTTTTCAGACAGACAGCAAACAGAAACATGGAGAGTTTACTTCCTGTCTGAAAAGCCAGGCTTCACTGACAGACTGGTCAGGCTGATAATGACAGTGGTCGATTTCTCCTGCAGTTTTGTCCCTTTCCTCTCTGTAGCGCCACAATGAGATGCACCAGAGAAAGGCTGCTGATACTAAGGCCAACTTGTGTTTTGTACTCTGACGATGAGAAACAGCCATGTCTTTTGTTTTGTAAAAAAAAATGCAAAGAGAGGGGTATCTGATCAATTTCATTGTATCTAAACACTGGATCTAAGGGACCGACACTACTCCATTTCCATTAAGCATAAAAAATATGCCATTTCCCCCAAAACTTTGCGTTGCAGAAATCTGTCAAAGAAATCTCTTTCTTTATAAAGGAAAGGCTTTCTGTAGCCTTTCAGGACTGTTAGAGTGGATTCATGCAGTGAAGATGGCTGCAGATGAGGAGGAAACAAAGGTTGAGTTTTTAGGATTAAAGGAGCGTGCCCTTGCGTCATTCGGCGAGCACAAAGAAAGCCGTCTTGTCCTCGTCATTCCCACGAGAAGTCCTATCGCTTTAATGGCCCATTTCTCCACCATCCACAGCCTCATGCTTATTTCTCTGATGTTCTTGTTAAGCTCCCCTGTGGCTGCTCTTGCATGACACTGACAATTTATGTAACGTCTTATTTCATGTCCAACTGCAAACCTAGGAGGCCACTGTCTGTTAGCGTCAATTAATTTATGTGGCAGAAGTCAGAACTGATTCACACGAATCACGCTGAAAAGACCAGAACGGCTCGCTTGTGCAGAAAAATATCAGCCCATTTTTCTTTCACGCGGCGTGTCGGATTTCTAGCAGTTAGGACGTCATATTTTTTCTCGAGGTTTTCGTGCGACTCAGAGCTCCATTGACTCCCCGAATGAGGAAAAATCATACCCTCAAAACTCAAATGGATCTTGGCAAGGATGGAACGACCATCTCATCTGCTGTAATGGTTTTATTTTATCGTTTTGCATCTCGCAGCTGAATGGTGCTGCAGACAAATGCTGTCAGTGTGTGTTTGTTCATTTGGCAGCGCTTTTAACACATTGAGTTTTTCAGGAAGCTTTTATACGAGAAGAAACGCCACATGGGAGCAACAGCTTGTGTAAACAAAATCTTAAGCAAAACTACCCACCCGTAAACAACAGACAGCCTCAAACTCATTCACACACACACAAACTCATGCATATTCCCAACACAAACACGTCTCCTTTGCCCTCCACCTCCCACGGCGCGTCACAAGAAAAGCACTTTCTTAAAAAAAAACCCTCCTACAGGAGGTCTCTTGCATCTTCACACCACAGGTTTCGATATCATTAACAGACGACTAAGCTGCTGAGACAGGAAAACCAATTAGGAGTCTGGATATGCCAGTGTAATGGAGAGACAAGACAAGTTACTTCAAGCTGTGAAAGCCTGGTGATAGTAGAGTGGAGTAATTTTAACAGTAACACCTAGAGAAATGTGCACAGAGATACTGACGTATCCTAATGCTGTAGACATCCAAGACAACTTTGTATAGTTAAGTGTCAGTGCCATTTTAAGTGTAAATAGTAGGTATTTTACAAACTGATAAAAAGGCGGCTCATGGGCACATGAGGCTGCCCTTAGAAATGAATTCATCCCTACAGATGAGTTGTTAAACTGTCCAACTCCAAACAAAAAGCTGTCTTTGTCACTTTAGTCATTTTCTTTATTTGAGAAAACTGTCCAAGGTTGATTTTTTTTCTTTAATAACAAGCATATTTACATTTGAATTAAGACTTAAAATAATTTTTAGGGTGTGCCAGGTGTTTAAAACTGCCAGCTGTTCCTTAAAAAAAGCTCCATCTTTGATTACTGACACTCTTGCATTTTATTTGTATGTTACTTGGCACTGATTGTTAAGTATCTGTCTCTGCTGGATCAGGTGATAACTTGTCTGCCCTTTGAATATGGTCACTTCTGACACCAGGTAAATGCTTTACGACAGCAGTCAAAACATCACTGCATCGGCTAGATCCATCTTTTTAATACCCTCTATGATATTTTAGTACATTTTCCTCTCAAAAAAGCTTTGTTTCAACTGAATGCAGCACCTGCTCTCACAGGAAGACACTTGTCTGTATATTGTGATAACACATGCTGAAAAGATTGGTTTGCTGGTCAAAAGTTTTACACAGTGAAACTGATCCAGGTTCATTGTTTTCTCTGTGCCAGCCTGTCCTCTGTGCTTCTGCCTAACTTCCATTCATCCAATCGCAGCATGCGACTCCTCGCCGAGGCAGGCTCAGACGCTCTCCTGCGGGGTTCTCGGCTCCTGCGTCATTCATGTGTCCATCCGACTCTAAAGCAGGGGTGTCAAACTCAAATACACAGTGGGCCGAAATTCAAAACTTGAACAAAGTCGCAGGCTAACGTTAATATTTATTGAAAAAAAGTCTTCCTTCAGATATAAGAATCAATCTTTTCTTATGGACTCAAACAAGTTTTGCTGAAAAACTGAATATGGAACAAGCAAAGCTTAATACTAAATGATATATATATATATATATGTATATATATATATATATATATATATATATATATATATATATATATATATGTATATGTATATATATATATATATATATATATATATATATATGTATATATATGTATATGTATATATATATATATATATATATATATATATATGTGTATGTATGTGTATGTATATATATATATATATATACACATACATATATATATATATATATATATATATGTATGTATGTATGTATGTATGTATGTGTATATATATATATATATATATATATATATATATATATATATATATATATATCCATTTTAACTATATATATCATAGACAATAACAAGCAGTTTAGTTTGTTTAGCTTATTTTTTCACAAGCTTCAAATCAGGGAAATTCAGGGAATACTATAGACTGTATAAAAAGATGGACATAATCACCACACCACATTTTCAATTCTGATAACCATGCTGCTTGATTGGAGTTGAAAATAGCCATCTTTTGTGAAGCTATCAGCTAAGCTATCAACTAATGCTAGCTAGCTTGTTTAGCAAGCAGCATGTCAGCAACTTGTCCATAAAACATACAGATGCAATGCAATGCAACCCCCACCCCTTCAAAGATGTTTATTAATTTGTACTAAAACAGTGCTAAAAACAGGAATTTGAAAAAGATTCACCAATAAATAAAGAACAATCATTTTGCAGAGTGACACAGGAGATAAAAGTATTTTTCAAACAACTGTTAGGAACAGTTGTTTGAAAAAAAGGAACCAGCCGGACAAAACAGTACAGGTACAAATGCAATACAGATACAGCCTAAACAAAAGACACATTAGGAAGTCATTTTTCTACAGGGGTTTGTTAATTTGCCCCAAATCATTGTGCTCTCTTGTGGGGATCTTAATAAAACATGATAAGTTACTGTACCATCACTTTAGTATAGAGTACTACATCTGTCATGTCCTGTATTTATACAGGACATATATTTATACTACAACTGTTGCCTGCAAGATTCAAAACACAAGGAAAAAACTTTACATTAGCACCCCTTGTATCTTTGAGGTCTTCCTGGAGGAGAAGCACAGAAGCAGCTTGTCTGCTCACCTATAGCACTGAAGGCGCTGTTGTCTTCACACCTCGCGCCGACATGTAGTCAAACTTGTTTTAGTACAACCATCTACAAGTATGTTCCAGTGTATTTGTTGCACACTGTGTTTAAACTGATCCTAATATGCCAAAGACCTCTTCTTCGCTTCTCACCGACTCCCATACTGATGTGTTTTATATTGATTTCCTGACTGACCGGGTTTCCTTCTCTTCTCAGTCTGTGAGCATCCTGTGAGTCAGTTAATGGTGCGTTACTAACTCCGGCCCAGTCATCCTTTACATGCTGCTCTCACAAGAACCCCTTCACCCTGAATATCCATCACTGCTGGACTGTATAGTAGCGGCAGGCCGGCTCATAACATATTTATGAATGCGGCCCGAGGGAGGCCCGTGCTCTGAATAACAATATGACGTTCAGATGTCGCATTTTTATCCGTTTATCACTTTTTCTTCCTCCTCCTTTTAGCCGTAGTTGTGATATAGATTAAAACACATCCACAGCATTTCCTACTGACAGCTGCTAGTGAGGTACAAGCTAGTTGACCTCAGGAGTAGAGTTAAAGTTAAAAAAACCCAAAAAACTCTCCAATTAAAGCAAGCATCCCCACAAAGAAAACCTCCACTGTGTGCTGATTATTCAAAGAAAGGTTTATGGTAAAGTTACTCTGAATTATATGAAGTTGTTTTGCTTTTTGATGCTTCATGGAGTGCAAAGAAGGGTAAGTCTAATTTATACACAGCTCCTGTACTCCTGTACATGAATATGCAAGATTTTTGGTACTGGAAGCTTTTTGGTTTTTGTTTGTAGTCTGTTTGTAGCTCCGAGTAGTGTTAACTAATCATGTTTGAGCAGGCTCTGGTTGCATGCAGGGAAACAGTCTGTGCTGAGGGCAAAGGAGGCAACGCAATTGCCAATATGCCATCCCCTAAACATAGCAATTGTCTGCATTCATAAAGGGAACAGGCCAGAATATCTGTTCTCCACCATCCAGATATCTGCTGGCTACACCAGAAGCACTAAAATATAGGCCGTAGCCTGCAGACTGCAGCTGGTGGGTTCCCAGATTTGGGTAAGGCAGAAATTCTGCAATTTTAGCAACTGTTACCATAATGCTGTGCAAGAACATGATATTTTTTACAGCTTTACACAAGAAGGGAGAAAAATCAAACATGAACATCACAAATTTCTGATGAAGGTTATTTTCATTGTCCTAAAGGAGTCAGCCAGTAAATGACCAAAAATGACCAAAGCTACAAGCTACTTTTTTTTTGAATGTTTTATAGCAATTATCTTTTTTTTCCATTCTTTCTTTGCTAAGACCGTTGAGCTGATTTAATTTGCAACCAGATAAGAAGATGTTGCACTAGTTGCATCTATGAAGTCTATGAAGGTAAACGGAAACTGACACCAAATAACATTTTAGTGAATTCAAATTCCAATGTGCTATACTGACATGATGTTCCCTAAAAACAATACTGTCGAATTACATAAAAATACGATTTGGTGAAGTTAGTGTAACAATTTTTCAATAGTTTTTCAACAGCCAACCACATCCATTTTTGGACTCTACTAGAGCAGCTTTGCTTGATTCACAGTCCAAAATGATCCTTATTTATCTGATACTGAGCCCTCATCCATTGCCCAAAACAAGCGGTTTTAGTGCCACTCCTTTTTCAGTTTTCTTGGTTGTACTTCATAAACACATAGGAGGTTGGTGGGGTTAATGTGGTCACACCTAAGTGCTTGAAATGACGATAAGAAGGATATCCCCCTAACTGACATCATACAGATCAAAGAGTTAAAAAAAAAATGCCTGAAAGTCTTAAAACTGAGCTTTTTTTCTAATAATGATTTCAAACCTCACCCCTTGCAAAATATAGCATCTTTTGACAGAGAAACTGTCCCTCAACTTAATGTTGAGCTCACGTGGGTATTTAAAAGAAGTTTGTTTACTTAGTCTATGACAGCTCATTAGTACATTGGAACAATCCCTGTCTTCCAAAGGAATACACATAAAAAGAAATAAGTTTACTGAAAAACTTCAGCTGTGTACGTCTCAGTGGGAAATTAAAATGCAGAAAACACAAATGTTATTGTTACACAGGAGCCACAGGATTGCTGTGACCTGGAGAACATTAACAAAATGCACAGTGTGCACCCGTTCCAAAGTCAGAAATATAATATCATTATTCCTGTTTGAAGGCTGAATGAATCTTACTACCTTGTGGCGTAATCCCTCTTTAGTTTGGAAGGGCCTTCAAAACTAGCAGATACGAGAGGTCACGGCGAACTACTACACTCCAGCTATGTATGTATGGTGCTCAGAAGTTGAACGCATAAGGAAAAAACTAACTGATGGGAAACCACCAGAGACAGGACTACAGAGGACTGCAAATCTATTCTGTCACATCAGTTTTTGCTCTGTATTACTTCTCTCTCTATGAAAGTGAATCAGTTCATCACTATGTTGGAATTAAATTGTTCCTCAAGGAGCCTTTACCCTTTCCAGTGTTACGTAGATATCAGCTGGATTAAAAATGGCACTAATGAGGCTTGGTGCCCTAAATAGATTTCGGGTAAAGTCCCGAGCAGAGCTTGTGTTTCAAAAGGCTGTAGGTTACCTGCGGATGAAGGGACTGCGGGTTTGTCTTTGTGCGGCTCTGACTTAATCAGAATAGGCAAACCTTGCTTTGATCGGGTCATGTGGCATTTTTTTTAGATCCACATCAGATGTGTCAGTTTAAACAGTGATACAGCTGTGATGAACAAAAGCGCACTCTGAGCAAAGACAAAATCTTTTGATCTTACAATTTGCTTTTTTCATAGTCGTGGACATGACAAGCATTTGCATGTGGAAAATTCCAGCTGACAGGGCTTGTGACAAGACTACCTATTCTTTAAAAGGTGAGGCAAGTGCTCATAGTACAGCCATTATCCTCCTACAAATGTTTAATTATACATGAGCTACAGTGCACCACTACCTTCCAATCATTAAAAAACCCAACAACACAGAACTGTAACTGCACAAAATATAAAGACATAAAGTTTGTGAGTGATTGCATGTGCAAGCAGACATCAGTTACTGCACCATGGTTTACAATGGCAAAACAGAACAAAACAGAAAAGTATTACCAATGTTCAGTCCTTTAACCCTTGTGTGGTTCATATTTTTGTTACTCAGTCAGTGTTCATGGGTCTGGTGGACCCGCTAGAGTTTTGGCTTTCCAAATTAACACTATCAAACAATTTTATGTTAAATTATAAGAGGATAAGAACCCCAAAGTAGGCCTTTGGAGTTCTTAGATGAATTTGGTCCATCTCCTTCCACCTCTCTCCAAAAACACACCTTCCTTCTAGATTACTGCAATCCAGAATAATTTTCTGGATGGAATCTGGGATGAAAAGCTCAAATGAAGACTTGATGTCCTGCACATGAGTAACTGTCAGCCGTGTTGTCCCTGGCTTATCACAGTAACAGCTCTGCAGGGTGGCTCATTTCCTGGGCAAGAAGACCATTCAATTTCACCAGTTATTGACATCCATATTTCTTCACTTGCTGTCTGGTGGGCTTGTTCTGGTCCTGGAGCTGGCTGGAGATGGGGTACTCGTCTTCGTTTTGTTACTAAATGGTGCTCAACTTCATCCTCTTCTTTAAAGTCACTGTCAGACTCTGAATTTTCAGAAATGTGAAATATTCTGAAATCTTTTGGTCAACAACATCATCCGAAGCTCCTCTCTCTTCCAAAATCAATTGGATGGCCCTCGCAGCAGATAATGTAAATATACATAATTCAGAAACATATACCTGTCAGCTTGAATGACTAATATCCCTCACTGTCGCGACTTTGCTGCCAGACTGCAGCTTTGCATTCCTCAACACTAACTGATTTGTGAGGGGTGTAGTAACGACAGTGTTAGCCTTGTGTCAGAATTGCGAACTTGTCCAGGGTGAACCCTGCCTCTCGCCCATGAGTACCTGGGATAGCCTCCAACGCTCCCTGTGACCCTGATAAGGACAAGGAAAAGAGAATAAATCGATGGATGGTCTGGCAAAGATTCTGTGGGGTCTTGCTGAATTGCTGTGGACACAACTCTTACACTTTGTAGTTAAACAGGAAGCAGCACACCGACTGAACAGAGAAAGAGAGAAACACTGTCAGTTCTTACTCTGACCAACTTTACATCCAAAAATTCCAGAAAATAGCTAGCTGTGATGTTTATGGTTTAGAGTTGGATAAGAGCAGTGTTTCCTAAATTGATTTGACACATCAGAGAATCAGTTTATTAGTGAGGAGCAAATAATGTGACAGCAGTTAAAATCCATCACTTGTTTGAACACAACTACATAAATCTACCTGAAGAAAACAGTCAAACAAAAGATGGTTAGCTTCTCCCAACCAATGAACAACAGATTTGCATAGAAGTGAAACATTACTTCCGAGTGAAACTAGAGCACAGGATCTAACCAGAAGCAGCAAGATTGCGTCTAACAAGGTGATGGATGCAAGTTATATGCTTAAGGCGCTTATTGCAAAAGTGCCTTTATTTGACATTACAATAAAAAGACCTGAAATTATTTCAGATGACATAGAAATGTAGACATGAGTAGAGATGAGCTGTGAAATTTGGCTTGTCTTTTGTCCACTGGACACAAAAAGTTTGAAAACCTCTGGGAAAGACAAGCTCCGAAGCCCCAATTTAGTATTTGGAACAGTGCAAGAAGTGGCCCAAACCTTGATGTTTGGACCACATACATGATAAGTCTGACCTTAACAGAAATAATACTACAATAGTGTTATGGTCTTAAAATAGTATGCTTGTTGGTTGTGTCTGGAGTCATTGGTGATGATTTAGGAATGCGGAAATCTTAATCTTGGAACATGGTATCCATGTTTAAGGACAGATTGGTTTAGGTAGAGGAACACATGACCCTGTGGCAAGACCTGACCTGAGAGAGAAGTGAAGGCTAATCCAGTCCAATAAATATGGGGGATAATTACACCTGAATCCAGGAATACATTAAAAAAACAAAACAAAACTCAGTTCTCTCTTCGTCTCCATGCCCTTTCATATGTCTGTGAAGGTTCTCAGTCATCCAGGTCATTGTAGTCAAAGGAGCTTGCAAAGAAAAGCGTCTGGACTTCTTTAAGTTGCTTGAAGACGTTTCACCTCTCATCCGAGAAGCTTCTTCAGTTCTGAACTGAACCTTTGGCCCTTTCATATGATACATTACTCAGTATGGTTTCTTGAAATTTTCCTTCACGGTCAACCTAGGTACTCATGTCACCCAAGGCCTAGTATATTATTGTGAAGTTTAAAGATGATCCATAAAAAAATTGTAAGTAATATCAAGTTTTTACTGATTTTCACATTTGGTGTGATCTTGACCTTGAGCCGATTTTCACCTAAAGTAAATCAGCTTGAGTTGTTATTCGTTACACAACTTTCGAAAATGATATCTTGAAAACTTTAGACAAAACCAACAAACAAGCAGACAAGCAAAAAGAATCAATTACATTCTCCCAGCCTTTTGGGGAAGTGGGGGGTGGGCAGGTTGACTAAACTTGTTCCAAAGCCTTGCAGCTAGTTTGATGAAAAACTCTTTAGCCTCTTTAGCACGTGTATGTACGCTGGTTATTTTCAACAGGGGCTCGACCTCGACTCACCAGCTTGCTTGAGATGCAAGTCTGCATGACAGGTTGCCGTGATTTGTCTGGTCTGCTGCCCACCACTCCTTGAAGCATCTTTAACCTGCAGTAACACCCCATCTGTCGATTCGTCAAGACATTTATGTGTACCTTCAGAGAAACAGCGTACCAGTGTTAAGTTTAAGTACTCCATCCTAGGTGCTGTCACAGCAAGTTTAGAACAAATATCAACATAAGTGAAATGACATCTGGAGGATTTCAGGCACTTCAGCTCCCAGCAGCACCTGCACAAAGTCACACGGCCTGCTAGCTTTTGTTTACTTCAGGGCCATATGCCGAGAAATACATGTAGCTTTAAGCATTCGCATTTAGACAGGCACACAATCACCTCTCCCTGATGCATATGCACACACAGTAAATACATTCACCGTGCATCGGCGCGCATTCCTTATAAAGCAAAGGAGGACAGTTATGTTTTCATCATCAGCACCCAAATCCACAGGAGAGGAAAACAAAGCCAGATGAACACATGGTGCTAAGAGCAGTGATGGATGGCAGAGAGTGGAGTGCAATACAGAAGCAAAGAGACTCCAGAGATCACGATGACAAGGCTGCAGGTTTTTCCTTCACTGTTTGTTTTCCTCCAGATGCTGCGTGACAGACAACCCCTTCCTTTTACAGAAATGCCTCTCGTCATTAATTAAACATTATCCACCTCAGCCCCCGAACATACGAGAGTGAGTCTTGGAAGGTTTTTTTATTTTATTTTACGGCAGATGTCAGATGTTTGTGATGTGCCAGTGTGCTCGGATGTCACCAGAGGAGAGTGAACCAGGTGGCGAACTGTAAGAACGCAAGGAGAAAATGTAGATTTCTGTGGGATCACATTTTGAATAGAGAGGAACAGGAAAAAATTCACGTATAAGTAAGATTCCTCTTCTTTGCAAAAAAAATAAATAAATAAAAAAGAGAAGGAGCTACTTTCAGTGATTCAAAGTTTCTTTTCATCTCACTAAAGGCATTAAAGATCAAAACGTGTTGCCTGCAACTGTAGACCACAACATGAAGGCTATCAAAGCTTCTCAGAATGCCAATGATCAATCACACCACGGCCCGAGTTGCCCTTTTTTTTTCTTTATTGTGCGCACGATGCTGCTTTTATCCTGGCCCCATATGGCACCATAGGAAAACATATCAATTTAATACATTAATGTGGAAGACTTCTGCTTAGTGTCAGAGGATAAAAGCAGAAGTAAAGGAAAGCATGACAAAGGAAGCGAAAAGAAATCGAGCAGAATTGAAGGAATATGTACTCAGAGCTATTCGCAGAATGCAAAAGCAATGGCTGCTTTCTTAGCTAAACCTTGGGAGCTTTTAAGTCTAATTGCTGCGTTATGGTATTGAATCAGTCAGCATAAAAATAGCCAAACATAACGCAGGTTCATGAGAGCAACTCTCTTTGTTAGAGTAACTCTCTTTGTTTGAGCAACAGCAGATTTTTATGATATGAAAAATGAAGGGGATGAAAAGCTCTTACCAAAAGCAACCGCAGAAGAAATGAAACATTTCTTGTGCATTTCAGCATTTCTCTGTTAGTTAACGCGCAGACAATGTCTATGGCTGCTGTCTGTGATTGATATTCAGTAATTATATGACCTGTGTAAAACCAAAACAAACACATAACAATTCTAAGTTATGATTAACAAAGCCAAACTCTTTTGATTTGAATATCTAAATTAAAGGCACAGTCCCAGTCTTAATAGCACCATAAACATTAGTTACAATCACAAAGGCTTCTTATTACTTAGCTGCACTTTTACTAACATTTTAATGTTACGTGCGGGCGTTTTACGTGCTAAATGTATGCACTTTATATTTCCCCTGCAACACAAAATAAGATCTGTAAGTGAAGAAAAGCAGAAATGTCCTTTAGGAACTCATCCCTTTATCAAATTTTCCTTAACGAGATAGTAAAGAGAATATATATTCACCATGATGGAATACAGACGGATGTGGTTAAAAATACCCACTGAAAGGACTTCTGGCAGTTAAAGACATTTATTGCTGGAGCTGCTCATCATTTTAGTGGCCGCATGGATTTGACCTGGACCTGATGAGCTTGTTAAGTTGGACCTGGAGCTCCATCATATTCTGAGGGCTGGCTATCGGAGCTACTCAAGATGGAATAACAACTGTACTGCAGTTATAATAAGCTATTTTTATTTTTACACAATCAACAGTGCTGAAAGAACAAAAATGGGAGGACCTGACTCTTACAAGTTCACAGAAGTGAAGTTGACATCTGAAAACTTTTCATTATAATTATAAGACTTAGATTTAAGACTGTTGTCGAGACAGTCCCTTTAGTTAAGAACCACATGGGTTAATTGCAAACACAGGATTGAATAACAGCAAATATGATGAATACATTACAAAGAAAATGAACTAAATATTAACTGCAACAATCGAGACTTGAATTTAGAGAAAGCATCTGGCTCTTCAACGTTAGCAACTGAGGGTTACAAGGTGCCTGTGAGGGGCTTGTTCCATGGATGTTTGCTTGGACATATCTGAGGAGTTGGGGTGTGTCTCGGGGTCCTCTCCTAAACTTCTTCTGAACAAATGCAGGCGTAGTCAGGAAGCATTCAGTGTGGATAGTTTATTCTGCCGGTGCACAAAAGATTATTTACAAAGAAAATAGAAAACTTAAGTCAACACAAAACAAACATCTAGATACAAAACACAGTCTGCATGTTACCCTCTACATAAAAATCTGCTTGACATTTTAACTTCCAAAGAACCTCGGTTTAACTTGATGTTGCAAATTCCATAAAAACCTCACAATTAATGAACAATTCTAGGATGTAGTAAAAGCGAAAAAGTAAATGGCCAAACATAACAGTAAAATGATTTCACGTTTTTGAAGGCTACAACCAAGATTTAAAACATTAAAAATTATAACTGGAACTTAATAAAATGGAAATGGACCAGTTTTTTTTAACATCATTTGGTTGTGCCTGCATGTCATTGTGTGTGTGGTTTTTTTAAGTATAATTTAACATAACTTACACAAAGGTAGGTTACAGATATTCTTTGCATCATAGGATAATTTACGTACAGAGGAGAGGACCAACAGATTTGATTATAACATGTAGCTTTTATGAGCACACTCACATCTCATATGAATTTTACAATTAACCAGGCCCATCCAGATTTTCCCATACTGACCCATTACCACATTCTGCCACTGTCACTGCAGTACAGGTCAAAATGGTACAGATTTGTACTTTATTTTAAATCGAACCTTTAAAGGGGCATTTCTGGACTTTTAAAGACAAGTATTGTACTTTTAAGGGAACATTTAAAAAAAATGTACATATAGGTACAAAAATGTTCTTCTCTCGTACCTCTATTTCTGAGAGTGTAACATCTCACTGAAAGAACCCCCACTAGGCCCTGACAGCCTTCTTTTATACCCCATAATCGTCATCTCTTTAATATTTCTTTTACCAAACACTCTTTTCCTACTCAGCTTATTTCCAGCTGTATTCCTACAATACATATATATGTATATACAGACATTTATGGCCAACTCCAGGCAGCGTACAGTGTTTCAGAATAACAAAAAAACAAACAAAAATAATGCAGTTCACGTGACCTTTCAAGCGCGCGCGAACCCACTATTTGAACCCCGGAACGCCATACCATCGGCTTGCATAACCACTCGTATAATCGGCGATCACAGCGAGTCTACGCGACCGGCTTTATTAAAGGTAAGTGGGAAAATATGTTGGCCACCCTCTGCGCCGCTCAAAATATACCCCTCACCCTTTTTTGTTTATCTGCCCGGTCGACGAAAAGACGCGCAGCCACGGTAATTGTAGAAACTAATGGTGGTGGTGCATGTATGCGCCCAGATCAGCTGTCTGCGGCCGGGGACCAGTGTTGGGGAGTAACGGAATACATGTACCGCCGTTACGTATTTAAAATCCAAAATATGAGTAACTGTATTCCGTTACAGTTACCGTTTAAAAAGGTGGTATTTAGAATACAGTTACTTTGTTGAAATAAATGGATTACACGGCGGTACTTCCCTGTTTCATATTGTCGCGGGTCAGGACTGTTTGGGTTTTGTTTGACAGCTACGTTCTGTTGTTCCAGGCGGCAGCGTTACGGTTGCCATGGTTACAGGGTGACGCTCTCTCTCTGCGTGTTTCCTGGGTGAGAGAGGCCTTCTTGTTGTTGTTGTGCTAAGCTAATAGGCAGAATGCTACCGGTATAGCTCTAAAGAATGTAGCATCATGGGCAGTGTAGTCCGTGCTGCAGGGAGAATGGACTGCCATACACGTTATGTGTCTGTGAGCGAGGGAGGGAGAAAAAGGAAAAGTACGAGCTGTCATCGAGCAAAAACGGGAGCTGGAAGCATGTAAATATAATAATAACCACTGCAGCCAAGAAGAGAGCCTGACGAGCCCAGTTGTAAGTAAGCTATTAAGACTCGACTGTACACCGTGTTCGTGTTTTCCTCTGAAACAATAAGTTCCGTTGGAGCAGCCTTTCAACGCCTCTCTCTGTCTCTCTCTAGCAAAGTTGACCCAGACAACAAAGTAAAGCTATTTTTCGGCTACGAGCCCGACACAGAACCCACCGTATTAGTCAGAGGTCCCTTTACTACGGTTCAGAGCCGCGGACCTTCAGTAACAGTAATAAATCACAGCAATAGTACATTCATGTAGTTGTAAACAGCATGATAATATGTTAAGTAATCCAAAGTATTCAGAATACGTTACTCTCATTGAGTAACGTAACAGAATACGTTACAGAATACATTTTCGGGCATGTATTCTGTATTCTGTATGGAATACATTTTAAAAGTAACCTTCCCAACACTGCCCGGGACGGTGTAACTCCGTCACAGGGTGGGGGTGGGGGGGGGAGTCATCACCTTGGAATCTTTTTCATATTCCTAGTACTGTTACCGAGCAATACTTGCAGTGTGGGTAGTCTATGTAAAGGTAACGAATAAAAACCAGGAGTCAAGGATTCTCAGTAATATATTGCCTTGTTATGACATGCTTACTCTGCCAGGGGGTTAAATGTTGTGGATAATTGGTTGAAACTGCAACCAACAGACGGTAGACTGTATATAAACTAGTTTATGAGACCAGAGATCACCTGTATGCCAACTATAGGTCTCTGGGCTCAACATTAGTGTTCTGGTTGCTGCCATGTAGGTTGTTTTGGAGCCAGAAATATTTCTGGATATAATCCTGTGAAGAACCAAGTACACCCTAGTTTTATCAACCATAGCCTAAAGTAATCAGTTTCTGAATGATTTTTATCAGTCTCACACATCGTTCAAAATTGCTTTTATTAATTGAGGTTTGTGGACATTTGTTTATGCACAGCTCTCGCACAGGTCGTGCTCTGCTGACAGCTGGAGTTTTGGGCAAATTTTCTTTTTCTGCTGTTTAGCTGTTGACATCATATTTGCTTTATTTTCCACTCAGTGCAATCCAGTTTGGTCATTGTTCTAGAAGTCTTGTGGTTTGTTCAGATGCAACTGTGCAAACATAATTTGTGCAGCGATGTTCTTTTTAGGGGAAAAGATGCTTTTTCCTCACAACCTTTCAGAACAAATCATTGATTTTTAGTCTTTTTCTAATTGTGATCTTTAACATTAAACACTCTAACTGATGCTGACACGCTGATGTTTGAGCACTGAGCTGTTGTGAATTTGCTCCTGTGAAGATTGCCAACTGTGCTTGCTTTGTTTTCCAAATGTTATTAATCTCTCACTGTAGAATCATGAACTTCAAATTGACTGAAAAAACAGCTTTTTCCAAATTGATGGGCAGCAACCTTTGTTGATGTCTTTCCTACTTGACATTGTTTTAAAACACTAAATTCTCCTTACCAGCAAATACCAAAACTCTGTGATTTCACAGAGGACATCTGTACAACAGAGCGGACCAAATTATTTGTCAGATAATCCTGGTAAAAATGCTGCAGTAGACACCCAGAGCACAAACACAGTCAGGAGGTCCAGTTCAGTGACTTGAATTATTGGAAGTGAGGCCCAGCAGACAGCTATCGCCTACAGCACCCGTGTCAGCTCATCTGTCAAAGCGCTAAATTTTTTCAGCCCCTTGAGGTTACTGCGCGTGTTAAACCAGAATCACAACCAGCTACAGGACCTTACCTTGGCTTGACCCAGAGTCTACGATCATGGAGTCTGGCAATTTCAAGACAACACCATGTTTCTCTGAACTTTGTTTGTATCATATCTTTATCATTACGATTCATCAGTGAACTAATAAATAGCTACTTCAGTTAACAGTCCACAGCCAGGTTACAGGATATTACATCCAAGTGTGTCCAGAGGTTGAAAACACACAAACTGGAGGCTAAAGTCAGGGTGAAACAATAACCTGATGTCAGGAATATAATGTGTCAGCAGTGAGGGCAGAGTATTAGGATTCAAGTCAGTTTAGGCCAGTTTCAGGTCTCATCAGTGTGCAAAGGGAGACATATATTTTGTCCTGCAGAGGTCAGGACTCAAAAGGTGAGTGGTCCTAATTGGTAGTGAAGTGGAGAGCAAAGTGCTCTGACTTATAATAAAACATGTCAGAGTCAATCACCTCAGCTTCACTGCAACCAGGGGACACTTATCACTATTACTTGAATGGTTTTGATTGATGACTCACACATACACACACACACACACACACACACAATCCTTGTGTCTTGACTGCGCACTCACCTTGTGAATACACTGAGAGTCAGAGACACTATCCACCACTGCCACCACCAGTCCAAGCCACTGTTAACAAGAATAGCAGGAGGGGAAGAAACTACTGCAAGATTCACAGTGAGAGAACAACAAATTTTACTGGTGTGAAGTAAAAATATATATTAAAATATATATATTTTTCACTACATGAAGTTATTTTTTATAACGACTGTTCAGAGGGATTTAGTATATCACTTACTCACAGTGTTGGGGAGTAACAGAATACATGTACCGGCATTATGTATTTAAAATACAAAATATGAGTAACCGGCATGGTGGTTAGCACTGTTGCCGCACAGCAAGAAGGTCCTGAGTTCAATTCCAACATCAGGCCGGGGTCTTTCTGTGTGGAGTTTGCATGTTCTCCCCGTGTTTGCGTGGGTTCTCTCCGGGTACTCCGGCTTCCTCCCACCGTCCAAAGACATGCAGCTTGTGGGGATAGGTTAATTGGATAATCCAAATTGTCACTAGGTGTGAATGTGCGAATGAATGTGAGTGCGAATGGTTGTCTGTCCCTGTGTGTTGGCCCTGCGACAGACTGGCGACCTGTCCAGGGTGTACCCCGCCTCTCGCCCTATGACAGCTGGGATAGGCTCCAGCACCCGCCGCGACCCTGAAAAGGATAAGCGGAAGCGAATGGATGGATGGATGAATATGAGTAACGTTTAAAAAGGTTGTATTCAGAATACAGTTACTTTGTTGAAATAAAGGGATTACACAGCAGTCTTTTCCTGTTTCATATGTTAGGCTGTCCCCTCTCTATTTTTGGTAATTCCACGCCGGTGGAAACCCAAACAAAACACACATTAAGAGGCTCAAATGCCTGTGTCTCAATCTTGCGGCCCATGTCACCTCTACTTGCGGCCTGCATAATGACGTGAAGTAAGTGACGTAAAAAAATTATTGTTCAAAAAATTATTTAATATGAAGGCAATAGGCAGAGTGTTACAGGCATAGTCTTAAAGAATGTAGCCTCATGGGCGGACTAGCCCAGTTGAAAGTAAGCTATTAAGACTCGACTGTACACTGTGTTCATGTTTTCCTCCGAAACATTAAGTTCCGTTGGAGCGGCTTTTCAACGCCGCTCTCTGTCTCTCGTTAGCAAAGTTGACCCGGACAACAAAGTGAAGCTAGTTTTTGGCTACGAGCCAGACACAGAACCCACCGTATTAGCCAGAGGTCCCTTTACTACGGTTCTGAGCCACGGACCTGTTTAGTTTTCTAGAATAGTTTTCTATAAGAGATTGCTGCAAATAATGCAGCCTTACCTAATGTCCACCCTAATGTTACTCATTTTATAATAAGATTTAAAAATCTAGTTGGTATTGGTGAGTATCCTTCAATAATAGTAATAAATCACACAGCAATAGTACATTCATGTAGTTGTAAAAAGCTTGATAATATATTAAGTAATCCAAAGTATTCAGAATACGTTACTCTCATTGAGTAACAGGTTACAAAATATATTTTGGGGCATGTAATCTGTAATCTGTAGTGGAATACATTTTAAAAGTAACCTTCCCAATACTGCTTATTCATTAAAATTTTCTTTCGCCATAAAGTGTGCATCATTAGAGTAGTTGGCTACTGCCATTAGCCAGCCAACCCTAGGCCTTACTACTGCTAATTCTGAGCTTTACCTCTTGATCATATCTGGTTAGTTCGTCCTTTTTAAATCTCTTTTTCTTTTCTTTCCTTTTGAAAAATTTTAGTTATTGAAAAACATGGCATTGGCTGATATGTGATTAGTTAGGACATCATACTGTCTGTGCTCCAATTTTGGTGAGTGAAATTGTAGTGTTGTATTTCTGTTGTGTTTCCAATTCAGCTAGCAAACTATGCTTGCTAGCATTAGCTAAAACCTTAGCACTCCTCCATCCAGCCAAACCTGTATAATACTCATATACATCTTTTGTTATCATATGTGTGTTCCACATATAAAGACACTTACTGAGTATTTTTTGTGTTTCATGTTTTGTTCATTTTTAAATATTTCTGACTAGTTTGCAAAAGGAGTGGACCCAAATGCAGAAACAACACACCGGAGAACTATTTACAAGAATCTCCTGGACAGGAGACCGGCAGCCACAGTAAGAAAAACCCCAGACACTCCCACAGACCATGACAGATATGTCTCTCATCAAAGTCAACACAGAGGTATACAAGCATTTTTATGGGAAACAAGCAGAAGGGTGTATTCTTTATTTCAACATATAGGATTTGTAAAGCTGATTATTTTGAACCTGCATTGTTTATATTCATGTTTGGAAATGTGGTCTGCTTTTTCTTGTCTTTCATTGACACAGGGCTGGTTTTCTTGGCCCCTATCTATATGAGTTGCCATGAATTCATGCACTCACTGTACATACCCATCCTTAGAACACTTATAGTCATCGACAGCTTACCAATCAATTGTGGTTCAGCCAAGAGTCACACTGGAAGTACCGCAATTAATGCACAAATGTGCTCTCACAAAGACCAACTCATGAATCTTGAAACTTGTTACTTAGATTTGACTATTTTTCTGACCTTTAACGTATTGATGATTGCTAATAGGATGAATAGCTCCTTGAAGTACTTCTGTTTGACACATTATACACTAACCATGAGCTAACCAGTTTGGAAAAAAACACTTCAAGATAGATCACCACGCCTTGTAGTTTGAAAACTAGTTTCAAGTTCAGTGATTAGACAGATGTTGTAATGTTAAAGTGTTTTTCTTCCTTCCAGCAGTGGCACTGATTATGCAGAGGAGAGCCATGAGCCTTGCTGCCGATACAACTCATTTAATAGCACACTCTATGCTTTCATGGCCCCATTTAGATGATTGATTCTGGGCATCTCAACCGGCTCAGCTATGTATTAGTGATGAATGGCACAGTGATTTAATGTTCTCTTGTGGAGGCACTTGGCAATCAGCTTGTTCTGTAAACAACACAACACCTGTATTCTAATGGTCTTTCCATCAAGACAAAAGAATAGCGAATGTCAAAATAAACATAATTTCACAGAGAAGCATTGTCTGTTTATGAATACTCCAAATCAATTCTCATGTGGTTTTCATAGGTCTTCACTTGCTGAAATATGCTTCCTACTCACTTAAGTATTTTACCAATGGAATATAACATTCCTACTTATAGTATGTTATGCAACATTACCTTTTATCTTTAATGTAACACAATTTATGAGATTTATGGCAGGATTTTGCATTAATTATCCTTAATTAAGTATCTCCGAATGTCAGGTATTTGTGGGTTAAATCTGCATGCTTGAAGGAGATTACTATAATCTTATCTGATCCAAATGTGACGCAAGATAAAACACAAAACCCTGAGGGTAGCGTGACATAAAAGCTCTGTTCTCTTAGGCGCAGTGCACAGTTGTGGGATTTATTGTTGAAGCAACACATTGGTCATCGCGTTGCATGGGCTGTCAACAACGTTTTTTGCATCATAACGCGTTCCTAAATGTAAAGGACAAGATAATTTGTCCTCTTTTCTCTGCCTTCTGCGCAGGCAGATGGATAAAATCCTCGGAGCAGAAATTCTGATGCAACAGTGCCGGGTGAGAGCTTAACACGGTGTTTGAAGCCGTGGCTCGTCTGCTGTCTGATTAGGAAAAGACAAAATTCTCATTCTCTGTCTTTCTCCCTTACTGAATGTAATTAATAGGACTGTGAGTGAGTGCTCCTTGCTAACTCCTTGCTAAGTCAGCCAGTAGTCACTGTAGCAAATTTACACAATAATACGCAATTTATACAATATACTGTATGAATTTAATATGAATGTAATGTTGATCTGGACGGCACTGCAAAGAGATTATATGCTTTTACTATCTTGTCTTTAATATATTGTTTTAAGCTGCAAAACTTCACATCTTTATGACTTCCAGAGCCACGGCGACCAAGCATTGCTGCCTGCTGTTTTGACCCCTTCACAACCCCAGCATCCATCTACATCAGGGGTGGGCAACTGCAAGCCTCGAGGGCCGGCGTCCTGAAGGTTTTAGATATCACCCTAGGTCTACACACCTGATTAGTTCATTACCAGGCCTCTGGAGAACTTCAGGACATGTTGAGGTGGTCATTTAGCCATTCGAATCAGCTGTGTTGGATCAAGGACACATCTAAAACCTGCAGGACACCGGCCCTCGAGGCCTGGAGTTGCCCACCCCTGCTCTATATGGTCATCACCCCCTAATTTATACATGTCCAAAAATAAATATTCCTTGACCAGCTGGAAGAGGCTGTTAGCAGGCACTGAAATCAACTTAAATCTCACTCAGGCATGCTTAAAGACTCTTCCATAGAGTCTATAGAAGAGTTGGAGGGAGGAGGCTGTGCATCGGTGACATTTATGAAAGAACCATAACACCTATTACTATAATAAACACATTGGATGAAAGAGGACAGCGATGGCTACGTTTTGAGGGTAAAATCAGACCTGTAGAGTAGTGATGGGATTTCTGGCTCTTTTTAGAGATCCGGCTCTTTCGGCTCGGCTCACTAAAAAGAGCCGGCTCTTTGGCTCCGAACCGGCTCTTCAGGTTGTTTTGTTGCTTTAATTATTTAATCATTAACAATAATATAAAATTATGCAGAAAAGGAATTACTAATGTAAAAAAAGTGGTTTTATTTATATGTGTTTATATATGGCCCCTAGAGACAAAGCATGTACAAACTCTAAAGCATATACAAACTCCAAAAAGCACATACAAACTCCAAAACACATTTCTAGCGTTTACTGAACTTCCAAAACAGAGCTACCCAGATCGCTTAAATTACACAATTGAAAACATGTGTGTATTGTTTGTGTATTTATAGACAAGCACTCATAAATTCAAATAATTTTTAAAAAAAGTTCATTTACCTGTTACTACCACACACCAAATCCGGTTGTTGATACTTCCTGGCTTGTGTAGCCACTAGGTAACAAAAGCTCAACACTGCGCCCTAGAAACCTGGAGCACTTCTGTTGTCTTTTGTACGTGTTTTGGAGTTTGTACGTGCTTCTGAGTTTTGACGTGTTTTGGAGTTTTTACGCGTTTTGGAGTTTGTACATGCTTAGGAGTTTGTACGTGCTTTGTCTCTAAGGTCCACCATAAATATACTTTATTTATTCACTCCACATAAAATGTAATAAATAAATCATATAATACAAAAAACAACTATTTACATTTTAAACTTTTAACTATTTAAATTTTCAGCTTTTTCCTTTTAAACAAATTTAATGTGAAATAACACAAAACACTGCAAACCACAACACAATTAAATATAAATTAAAATATTAAAACAAAAGGAAGATGCACATTCTCTGTCATATGGGCCTGTATGATTTCTGAATCCTTTATCATCTGCAACTGAAAATAGTGGATGATTACTATACCTTTCTAATGTGACGTTGTTGTCCCTCGCTCTCTTTCTCTCTGGCTCTGTTCCTGTGCTACTGCGAGTGTAACTAACGCCCCTCCCCCCTCTGCCCAGCGCAAAGTACAGGCCGCGCATGCGGAGTTTAGCGGAAAAAAGGGCGAAAGAGAGGGTGAGAGAGAAAAAAAAAAAAAAACCTCACGGCTCCCAATAAGGAGCCGGCTCGCATCGTTCACTTCAAAGAGCCGGCTCTAAGAGCCATTTCGTTCGCGAACGACCCATCACTGCTGTAGAGCAAACGCTGCGGACACAGCAGCAGTTTTAAAAAAGATTTTAAGATTAATTTTTTTGCTCCTCTCACTCTAGCAGTTGAGCTGTCTCACTCTAGCTCCAACATTCCGTCCCATACACACCCATTATAAACTCTGAAACGGCTGAAAAAACATCATGAAACTTAAACTGGAACTGAAGAAAAAGTATAATAGATATTGAAAAGATAAATACAAGTTGAATAGTTGAATGTCTTGTCTTCGTTTTAAAGTTTGAATGAAGGCTCTACGTCAATGTATGTGATTGCAAAGTAACCACTCGTTGCTAGGGGAAAATGTGTCTTCCTCAACCACGTTGACATTAGTGGTGCCACTTTTACTTTGAAGGCAAATGGTCACATTGTCGCTTTTTTTCATTTTTTTTACTCCACTGCTGCTTAGTGGTTAGTTGGCAAGTATTTGCAGACAAGTTAACATCTTCAGTGAAAACCACGGCAATCTTCTAGCGACCAGTGTGATCACAGGGAGGTCTGTGGTGGAGCACTACCTTTGAATTGATCTCACTCAGTGGCAGCCAGAAACCGCAAGCAAACACTTCCCAACTGGTCTGGCAATACGCATTTTATCCGAGCAGTCAGAGTTTGCCTTGGGGTCGTCGACTGGTCTCTGGGCCTCTGCGAGCCCTAACCAAATAATGGTTTCATGAAATAAATATTTTCAATTGATTTCAAATATGACTCCACTGTGACTTACCGTTGATTGTTACTCGATCTGCCACGGTCTGGCTGGCAGACCGTGGGGATATGGGGGAATGAGGACCCAAAACGCACGGTTCTACGATGCAAACAGTGCACTTTATTTACAGTGAAGGTAACAGATGCACAATAAATCCCCTTTGCTCCCTAGACTCCCATGTGTGTGTTCCCCTCCGACGTCCGTGCTCGTGCTCCCGGCAGTTGTGTTTCTGCACACCCTGTGCTTGCTGCCCTTCTGGTCCCTCGTTCCACCTGCAGGACAATAACAGAAGCAGCCGTTAACACTGAACCCGTGCGTGCACACGATCTGCACTTCCTCCTACTACACACACTGACTTGGAGTCTTAGCTTAATGATCCCGCGCCGGTGGGAGCTCCAACACTCTCCTAAGTAGCTCCCTCGACGAGCCCTGATCACCAACAGGTGTGTGGCAGGAACTTCAGGTGTGACCAGTCCTCCTGCGGGGCCACACCCATCAGGCCTGCATGTGGCTGTCCTCCAGCCACACATGTACACACCCTGCCTCTACATAAGAGTGGAACACCGAACACAGCATAGTGCAGAAAAACACACATCCCCAAATAACAACAACAACAACAATAATAATAATAATGATAATAATAATAATGGTCCATCCTGCTCACGGACCCCTGACTCCTCCAGAGCCGGGTCCGTGACACGATCTTATTCTTCAAATTTTAAATACATTCATTCTTTTGAGATTAAAGTATTTCCAGGGCATTCACTTCAAATGGCATCAAGTACATTTCTGTGCACTTCGTTTGCTCGGTATTTAGATCAAATAAAATGAAAAAAAAAAACCATACAAAAAAACTGGTTTACATTTGGCTGAGGTGCAAAAGTTCCCCCAATAAAGCTGAAAAAAGATAATAAAAAAACATTTCAGTAAATCATGACTAGTCACAACATTCTGATTCACTCTCTTTGTTTTCTGACAACATGAAAGCGTTACTACAGTCCCCTGGAAATTTAGGACAGCATTTTGCATCATGATTCAGAGAATGAACAAAGAGTCTGTGATTTTGCTTAATCATCCTCCAGACCTGCTTGCAGAGAAGCATCAGACCCATTAACACATTTCTGAGAAATTTAGCAAACACAATAATTCCAAGAAGATAACCATTTGCATTTTGAAAGGCTGAACTGCCAACCTAGCTGAATGCTCTGATTTTAGAAAAGAAATACATAATAGGGATGCACCGATACCACTTTTTTGGAAACGAGTACGAGTACGAGAACTTGCATTTCAGTACTCGCCGATACCGATACCGAGTACTTAATAAAAACATGATTTAAATTTGCAGGTAACAGCTTTAGTCTTTTAATTTAATAAAAAACAAACAAACAAGGGACTAGTTTGGAATTAAGAACATTTATTTAAAATGAAAAGCATGTTGTATGCAACATATTACAGAATAAATAATTATAAAAAAACAAAATTTAATTTTCGGCGCCTGTGATTAACCCCTTACATGCCGCTCAAACATAGACAGGTCTCAGACCGTGGTATCGGTCCTCGGTATCGGGGGACTTTTAACGAGTACGAGTACTTTAGAAAATGTGGTATCGAGGCCGATACCCTGTCACGGCTGGCGGGGTGAGCCGTGTGGTGTGGAGGAAACGGAGGACCCAAAATGCAGACAGCCGATATGATGATAAGAGTGAGGGTTTAATTTACAGCGTACAAATAACAGAACTGAGGGCAGGACAGAACATAAACCTAAACTGGGTGAGCTAAATAACAAACCGGATCATACAAATGGGGTGGGAGGCAGAGAGACACAGACGAGGAACAGACACCATGAAACACAGACGAGCCGACAACGAACACAGACCGACACCCACTATAAATACACACACCAGGTAATCAGGAAATGGCACACAGGAGGGGACACAGCTGGAACTAATGGACATAACGAGACACAACCCTACAAAGTAAAACAGGAAACACACAGACTGTTTTACATAACAACACGAGGACATGAACAGAGCACCGAGGGAGACGCAGGTAGGGAAGATAAACACAACCAAACACCAACAACCAATACAAGATCAGAAATAAACTAGAAAGTGATAATCATCAACTGAAAGCGCTGGGTCACCGACCCAGGACCATGACAGTACCCCCCCTCCAAGGGCTGGCTCCAGACAGCCCAAAACAAAAACAGACGACCAACCCAGGGCGGGCGGCGGGGGGTCCAGGACGGAGGGACCACAACCAAACAAAAAACAAGCTCCAGTGGGCCAAACGAATTGTCCAAAACACATCACACACTGGAGTTCCCAAACAGGGTCCCAAAACAAAGTTCAGGAGGCCGGCCCGGAGGCTGACAACTCAGGTCCAAAAGCCGACCGCGCGGGAGGCAGCGGCGGCGAAGTGGAAACAGTTCAGGCGGCCGACCGTGCGGACAGCAACGGCGGCGACGGGGAAACAGTTCAGGCGGCCGACCGTGCGGACAGCAACGGCGGCGACGGGGAAACAGGTCAGGCGGCCGACCGTGCGGACAGCAACGGCGGCGACGGGGAAACAGGTCAGGCGGCCGACCGTGCACACGGCAGCGGCGGCGACGGGGAAACAGTTCAGGCAGCCGACCGTGCAGACAGCAACGGCGGCGGCGACACAAGTCCGGAGGCCGGCCGCGCGGAAGGTAGCGGCGGCGTTTGGGAGGACGTCCATATCGACGATGACGCCCAACAAGCGGCCTGGCAGATGACCGCCGATGTCGAGGCGGCAGTTTGGGACCTGAAGGTCGCGTGGCCCCTGCAGCACCAGACGAGGCGGAAGCTGAGGCTGGACCAGACGAGGCGGAAGCTGAGGCTGGACCAGACGAGGCGGAAGCTGAGGCTGGACCAGACGAGGCGGAAGCTGAGGCTGGACCAGACGAGGCGGAAGCTGAGGCTGGACCAGGCGAGGCGGATGCAGAGGCTGGACCAGGCGAGGCGGATGCAGAGGCTGGACCAGGCGAGGCTGATGCAGAGGCTGGACCAGGCGAAGCGGATGCAGAGGCTGGACCAGGCGAGGCTGATGCAGAGGCTGGACCAGGCGAGGCTGATGCAGAGGCTGGACCAGGCGACGATGAAGCCGGAGCTGGACCAGGCGACGGCGTGGATGAAGCCGGAGCTGGACCAGGCGACGGCGTGGGTGAAGACACGGAGGCTGCAGCTGGCGAGGATGAAGACACGGAGGCTGCAGCTGGCGAGGATGAAGACACGGAGGCTGCAGCTGGCGAGGATGAAGACACGGAGGCTGCAGCTGGCGAGGATGAAGACACGGAGGCTGCAGCTGGCGAGGATGAAGACACGGAGGCTGCAGCTGGCGAGGATGAAGACACGGAGGCTGCCGGCGGTGTGGATGAAGCTGCTGTTGCTGCCGGTGGCGTGGATGGAGCGGCAGCCGGCGAGGATGATGAGGCTGCAGCTGGCGGCTGGACGGGCTCCTCGGGCCCTCCAGCTGACGAGGCAGAAGACTGGACGGGCTCCTCGGGCCCTCCAGCGGACGAGACAGGAGGCTGGACGGGCTCCTCGGGCCCCCCAGCGAAAACAGTCTCAGAACCAGTGGGCACTGGAGCCCCTGGCACACACAGAACAGAACCAGCAGGCGTGGGGACCTCTGGCAGGAACGGATCAGAACCAGCAGGCGCACGGGCCTCTGGCAGGAACGGATCAGAACCAGCAGGCGCACGGGCCTCTGGCAGGAACGGATCAGAACCAGCAGGCGCACGGGCCTCTGGCGGGAACAAATCAGAACCAGCAGGCACGGTGGCCTCTGGCAAACACAAAGCTGACTGCAGCTGCACCGAGCATTGACTCAGCTCAGGCACCGACAGCCGGGTGCAGTCCTCAGCTGGCTTCTTTACCTCCAGGGGTCCAGAGTCTGCTGGGGGCTGAAACCCAGCCTCTGGGTAGGCCCTGGAGTGCATCTCAGTCTCACAACTGGCCAGCTTTTGAGGAACGTTTGCAGGATTGTGTGGTTTGTCTCTCTGCAAAAAATACTTAGAAAAAGAGTCCAAAACGGGAGGCAGAGACGCAGCCTCCTGTACAGAGGGGGTCGGTGAAGATGGCATAGATGACTGGGCTAGTGGGGATACCGGGGGCCGAGCTGAATGCGGCTGTGCAGCTAAACGAGCTTGCGGCTGTGCAGCAGGCTCAAAAAACACAGCCCCGGTATAAACCGTCACTAGTTCTGGTGAAACCAAAAGAGTGTCTTGTCCACTCACCACAGCCGGCCGCTCAGAAATCCCCAGGTCCGACTGTGGCGAGGAGCGTCGGCAGCGTGAGCGCCGTTTCCCCCTTGAAGGCTGGGTTGACGGGCCGGGCAGAACATCCTCTGTCGGAAGTGAAGCATGAGTTGCAGGGTGGGTGGTAGCAGCCAGGGGGTGAAGACGGAGCTCGTTCAGAATGAAGTTCTGTGCGAGCGGGTGAAGTGAGTCCAGTAGCCAGGAGTGAGCAAAGATTAGCTGCTGTAGCCTGGCTTCTACAGCGCGGTGAAATTCCTCCCCCTCATGCTCAAGCCACAGGTTAACTAACCTTGACACGGAGTCAATCAATTCCTCCCGAAACTCCTGGGAAGGTGCGGATGCTGCTGGGTCCATGATTGGTCGGCTCGTACTGTCACGGCTGGCGGGGTGAGCCGTGTGGTGTGGAGGAAACGGAGGACCCAAAATGCAGACAGCCGATATGATGATAAGAGTGAGGGTTTAATTTACAGTGTACAAATAACAGAACTGAGGGCAGGACAGAACATAAACCTAAACTGGGTGAGCTAAATAACAAACCGGATCATACAAATGGGGTGGGAGGCAGAGAGACACAGACGAGGAACAGACACCATGAAACACAGACGAGCCGACAACGAACACAGACCGACACCCACTATAAATACACACACCAGGTAATCAGGAAATGGCACACAGGAGGGGACACAGCTGGAACTAATGGACATAACGAGACACAACCCTACAAAGTAAAACAGGAAACACACAGACTGTTTTACATAACAACACGAGGACATGAACAGAGCACCGAGGGAGACGCAGGTAGGGAAGATAAACACAACCAAACACCAACAACCAATACAAGATCAGAAATAAACTAGAAAGTGATAATCATCAACTGAAAGCGCTGGGTCACCGACCCAGGACCATGACATACCCGATACCGGTATTGGTATCGGTGCATCCCTAATACATGATTATCCAAAGCTACTGCCCACACTCTTGTGATGTATGTTTTTCATCACCTCTGCTTGATGCTTTCATAACTGAATTAATAATACCCTCGTACCTGAACTGGTACGCAATCAGATAACATGCTGAAATCAATGATGCTTCTGAGACAAAGAGAAAGAGCAAGGTCATTATCAAAGTTAAGAGCCAGATTTATTGCTGTTAATTAATGCGACTTTTCTAGCAATCTTTGGTAAGAACACACAAGGCTCAGTCTATTATCCCAGGGCATTTTGGGAATATATCAGCATATTAAGTGGTTGACATTACAATTTATCATCAACACTGATTAGCGCCGGCATCTCATAATACATTTGGAAGTCATGAGAAGTCATTTAGCTACAATTTGAATAAAGAGGCAAAAGAAAAAAAATGGACCAGAGAGAATGAAACATTAAAATAAACCTCTTTCAGCAAATTACCTCGTCTTTTTTTTTGTTCTAAAAGCCACATTAGTCACACACGAACTTCAGACGAAGGTGCCTGTGTAGATGTAGATATGACCTTTGCTCTGCTCAGATGCCTCCAGACGAAGCTGCATTTAGTTTATTTGAAAATACGTTTGCACACATCCTGAAAACAAGGCTGTAAATCGCTATCAAGCTGTCTTTTTGAATAATTTGATGCATCAATGAAGCAAAGATGGATTTAAGCACGAAACATTTCTGCGCCTGAAGTGTGGTGAGGGGGAGAGATATTCACAAGATAAAGAAATTAATTAATATTCAACTACAGTAGAATATTTATTCTCCTGAGACATGATGTACACATGATGTACTTTGTCTTCGGCTGTGCCTTGCTTGGGGAAAGATACCTCTTCAAATATGTGTGCGTGACCTTTTCATTTTATTGATTTATTAATTCACTTTAATAGCTCAGATGGTTATCAGAAACATACCTCCGCACAACCAATGTGCAGCGATGCATACAATGTCTGCTTTGGGTTGATTTTCAGGAATCAGGCTCATTTTAATGGAGTAAAACCAAAAAGAGCATGCATCATTATCCTAACATGAGCAGTTGAGCAAAAAATTCTGACCTCAGTAAACATCAACACATAATTTAAATTGTGGAGGCAAACATAAGAAAAAAAAGACCCACACTTGTTGGATGCATTAAAGGGGTTGTTAAAAAAAGAAAGACGTTTGCTTCTTTTTTTAGAGGGCGAGACAAATGCGCATGTTGAACATGCTGAGGGGGCGTATAAGATGCTAGAGACATAGCCTGGGGGGTGTAGGCTACAAGCCAGATGGATGATGGCTGTGGCCCAAATAGTGAAATAGTGGCATATTTGAAAAGGACAAGGGCACAATTTAATCAGCATTGGTAATCCTCACATTAAGCTGAACTGTCAGTACAAATAAGAACAACTTTCAAAGCCATTGCCACATAAATGCGCATTTTATTGAAGAAAAAAAAATATAGATAGAGTTTTACTTTCTGCTTAAATTGACAGCCAGGTGGTAAAACACTCCAGTTTGTCAACTTTTAGGGACTGAGAATGACAGCACATGCAGGGCTTGACGATTTGCAACTCTGAAATCATTTTTCTGTTTTCTTAATGTGGAAAACTCAGCAACAGGTCTTTTAATACCTATAATCAAACTGAAACTGCACTCCACAGTTACAAATTTAATTGATTTAACTCTGTACCCAAGCACTGTAGCCCTGTGACATCTTTCACCGTAAAATAACATGCATTATAAAAATAAAAAAAGAATCATCAGAAAAAGAAAGAAGACTGTTGACTTGAGCATCTGTAGCATACAATTTTCAAGCACAATCACAAGATAGAGAAATAAAAGCAAGATAAGGGAATGACGGAGGGAGTAGAAAACATGTTGGAGAACACATTGGGGATGCCGTTATGGCGTAGAAGCGGTTTTAAAGCATCTAAATGGATCTTTGGTGTCTGCATGGCTGAGGAGACTGTTTACACAATTTGCTTATGGATGGATATTGTAATATAACACAGCAAATACGACGCTTGAATCAACACTATCATTTCTCGCATGTGGGGAATTTGCTGAGATTAAAGCCTTTTCCAATAACAAATGGCTTCCGTTTTATATAAATCAATAACTTGTGCGACATATGCTGATTTTGTTGTTTTTTTTCTCATCTAAATTATCAACCAAGATTACCATCTGTGTTTCATTAGGCACTATGAAACCGCTTTGATTGCAATATGTGAAAAGATGAAAGAGAGTTAAATCAACACATGGTCATGTGACGTGTAGAATAGAAAGCAGCTATTTTCACAGCGCCTCTTGTTCAGAGTGGCGTGGAAATTGATTGGATTTGCCTTGCAGCATGTTGCTGAAACAAAGCGACCAGTTGCTTTGGGGAACCACTCTGCCTTCTAACATCAATCAGCGATATACATACAGATACACTTTGATCTGACGAACTCCAGCAATGACACATACCTGCTTACATTTAAATTATAGAGATTATCAAACTACATTTCAAAGAGAAATTAATATAATAGATACAAATTGAGCTGGAAGCTCTCACGTGATCTGCACACTGCACAAGGATTGGCTTTACCTCAGAACAATGACATATATTTGGGGCTAATTTGGGGTACTTTGGACATTTATGGTTCAGTTGAAATACTGTAAATGCAGACCATCTATCCATTTTCTTAATCTCTCATCCAAGTTGAGGTTGTAGGAGCTTGAGAGGCCAAAAAGCAGGGTGCACTCTGGACAGGTTGCCAGCCCATCACTGTATAATTCAAGGACACAGACTCACATCCACAGCTATGGAGACCACAAAAAATTCCACACAATACAAGCCACACGCAGGCAATTACGATATTTTTTCAAAGTGAGCTGATGGATTTTTTTGTTGGATTATAGCAACTGCTCCATACTTAATACAAGTGCAGTAAAACAGCTCTGCTACACCACAAATGACTTTTGTGGTTTATAATACAAATATGACTATATCTGTAATATACAATACTGAAATGTCTGTCAAAACGGTAAATTATTGGGACTCAAAAAGAATCGTTCATCAACTGGCATACAGACAAAAAGGCATCTGCAATGTGCACATTTATGCACATGATGCAGTTATTATGTAACTTCAGTACATGATCTGACATTGTGTTCTTATGCGCATCCTTTAGGACAACTGTAATACACATATCCAGTTTACTCAGTGGAATAGTTTGTAATAAGCCACTCTGCACTGGATGAATCCTGCACTCCACCTGACAGGCATTTCTGTAACTCTGACATTAAAGCGAAAGACTTCACTAGAGAATTGTGAGGGTGGGAGATGGTCTCAAAGTTAGAGAGAGAGTTGGTGAGAGATGACTTCTTATGTTGTTAAATCTAACATTTGACACCTTTCCTCATTTATAGATGGATAATGTATGTAAAACTCCCACAGAGGTGAAACTGCCATAGAAACAAATAATGACTTAAACGTATGTGTGTGTGTGCATACTTAAACAAATAGCACTACACCTCTGGTCAAAACCACAAGTCATGGCCAAATGCAGTCTGTGTTGTCGTGTTATAGCCTATACAGGAGTGTAAACTACATTACTTGAGGCCCAGTAGAATGTGGTGGAAGGTTAAAAAACTTAAGATGTTTATATAGTTATCCATCATTCAATACCATTAAGGGCTATCTGATCTGTTATCTGATGCAGAACACACCAAACAGCTAGTTCTGCAGCAGACTGGATCTGATCTCAGCATCACTTACTTTGTATGTGATGAGACAGAAGACATTGAGACAGTCCACAGAACATGTGAATGTGTAAAGCTCTCCAAAATGCTTCAGACGACTTGGGAGAACTGGTGCCGTTTTAGAACTCTCTTGCATGACCCAATGTGTAACCCACTGCTCTCTTGGATTTGGACATTAATTCTCATGGAATTGTGGTGGCATTTCTTCCCACAAACTGTCTGTCTTTCCTCAATCGATATAACAGCCAGTGGACACGTCACACACACAAATTTCTGCTGCTACACTTTTGCTTTTTCTTTTGTTGGTTGATTAGCAAATTAAGTCCTCAGCAGAATTCACAACCTATAGTTCTGAGCTATTTTCAGTTGTCTTAAGGCTATTACAATGGCAAACTTTGGAACTCCCCTCGATCGCAAAGTAGAACCAACAAAAATATCACAAAGATTATTTATCCAGAAGGTCAAAAGCAAAGGTTGGTCACACCAAATGCTGATTTAAGTTACGTTTTCACATTTTATTGCACTTAAAAAAACAAGCAGGATCCAAGGCATTGAGAATGAAGGGATGCATACAAAGGCAAAAAGCAAAAGTAATCAAAACACACAAAGAAAGTGACGAACAAAATAACAATGTGAAGACTTAAGCAGAGACAAGAAGAGCACACGAGGAAACAAAGAAACACACTAGCTACTTGGAAATGGTCAAGTACTAAGAAACATGGAAGGAGAAAAGGTACAAAAATAAACAAGAGAAAAACCCATCGACCAAAACAGCAACCAAATATCAAAACCATAACATGCCCAACAGCACACAGTCGGAGATCAAGAACAAAGGCAAAAGCACCAGTATAAAGACACTGAGAGTGGGTGTGGAAGTCATGTGAACTGATTCAGCGTCTGGGGTTCATCTAGCGTTGGAATCAGTAGTATTACCAGTCGCAGCAGATGGGTGTGCCAGGTTTGTTCCTGTTAAAAGGGAGTTTTTCCTTCCCCCTGTCACCAAGTGCTTGCTCATAGGTGGTCATCTGATTGTTGGGCTTTTCTCTATATTATTGTATTGTCTTTACCTTCCAATATAAAGCACCTACTACTGTTGATTTGGCGGTGCTATATAAATAAAACTGTTTCCTGTATCTCATGTCAATTCAGTTCAGTTCAGCACATAAAAACACATCTCAGACCAACATTGTCACACAAATGAGGAAAACCAATTTTTTCTTCAAGTTTAGCTTTATGCTCAAAGAATCTCCCAAAGATATTTGGCTGAAGATAATGTCTGTTCATCAGCTTCAAGGTGATTCATAGTTCAGACTCTTGAGGACCAACCCCAGGGTGTATCAAAAAAGAATAATGTGATTTCAAACAGCTATATTTGTTAGCATAATGGACATATAAGCTTGTTGCAAATTTTACAATCCATGGCTGAACATTAAGTTTTACACACAAAACTTACAATGTGTACAAGTGCCTATTGTGTGTGTACAAGACAAAGGACCATATGACAGTCACTGTTGTTAAGCTACTTACCAGCAACAATGTGAAACAAGACAACGACAATGTGATGAGCTGCAGAATTAAAATCAGATTATTCTTTTGATATATATATATATATATATATATATATATATATATATATATATATATATATATATATATATATATATGTATATATATATATATGTATATATATGTATATATGTATATATATGTATATATATGTATATATGTATATATATGTATATATGTATATATATGTATATATATATATATATATATATATATATGTATATATATATATATATATATATATATATATATATGTATATATGTATATATATATGTATAGATATGTATATATAGATATGTGTGTATGTATATATATATATATATATATATATATGTATATATATATATATATATATGTATAGATATGTATATATAGATATGTGTGTATGTATATATATATATATATATATATATATGTATATATATATATATATATATGTATAGATATGTATATATAGATATGTGTGTATGTATATATATATATATATATATATGTATATATCTACACACACACATATATATATACATATATACATAGATACATATGTATCTATGTATATATGTATATATATATGTGTGTGTGTGTAGATATACATACATATATATATATATATGTGTGTGTGTGTGTGTGTGTGTGTGTAGATATATACATATATATATATATATATATATATATATATATATATATATATATATACACATGCACATACACACACATATATAAATAATGGGAAAAAACGCAACTCTACACTTCATCTCAAAGTGATCTTGAATACACACACAACACTATAAATTAATATCTGACAGAAAACAGTTATTTACATTGGCAGCTTCAATTTGACTTCAGTCAAATGTTCCGAACAGTGTATCTCTGCTGCTTTAGAAAGATCTTTACTTACTTTTAAAAAAATGCACATAAAGGCCCACCTGCACTCTTACAGTGAGAGTCACACTCCACTGCAATCACAGCTCACATCTCTGCCAATTTTCACTACTTCTCTTTTCACTTTCCTCCCCCACATGAACTGTCTGTCTGTCTACCTGAAAGCAGCGTCATCATGAGTGCTGACTTCCTCTAAACCCATTGTGAAGGAGCATCCCACACACACTAATGTTGGCAGAAAGAGCTAGACGGGGACCAATTAGAATCTCTGCGCTAGACTTAAACCCCTGAGAGACACGCGGCGTCTCGGGGTTTTCATTTACGGGGAAGAACTTGCTTTAGCCCAGTGCAAGAAAACTCAAAAGTTCCTTGAAGAAAAAAGAAATAAAAAGGAAACAAATCCTAATGGAGCATATATGTTTTTTTTCAAGTGGTGAAAAACCCAACCTGTCAATCAATGCCAAGCGCTTCTGCAACAAAATCACAACTAATTTTTTTTTTACTTTTCCACATGGTGCCTTATAAGCTCAAAGATGTAAATTGGATGAATATTTCACCCTGGAACTTCAGACAGCTTTATATACAACAAACGTTAGAGAGTAAATGGCACCAACTTTACGGGACTCACTTGTTGAAGAAAAGTGTGGGTTTTCTTTTAATATTAACAACAAATTATTATTATTATTACAAAAAAAAAAAAGAAAAAAAAAAGAATAATATTTTTTAAAAAAAATACACATGACATATAATGTGATTGCAAGGAGGTATTTCTGTAGTCTATAAATTACTAGATAGTGGAAAAGGGGTGGGATTAAATAAGCTTATGCTTCTTCCTGCTCCTTTTTGAACATGAAAGATATTTGTAGTTGTGGTTGCTCGTTTTCTTTTTGTTTTGCTTTGTTCATTTGTCTCTTTTAATTCTATGTTGTTGTACTTTTTTAACATGTTCAAAATAAAGATTCAATCAATCAATCAATTAGCCAAAACAACACGTCTGCTTCTTAAAAGAACTGAACAATCGTCCACAGAGATTTTTGAAAATCGTGTCATAAAAAGATTTTAAAGTCATGAAAAGGTCCTTCTTTATGCAGCTGCTCTGTAACCAGCCTGCATTATAAATTAGCAAAACTTAAATCAGATTTTTTTTCCTTTTCCTTTTTATTTGTTTTTATTTTTCAGCCTTAAAAAATGTCAGCAGTTTGAGTTTTGAACGAAAGAAAGGAAAGAAAAAGTGTGTAGTTACTCACTGAGGTTGCGGCTGGTGTGATGTGTTAGCAAATAACATCACATCACCCCAGTCCTGGTTTGACGCCGATGGCTTCCTGTGCAATTTAGAATTGATTTTAAGATTTTACTGATCGCTTTTAAAGCTTTCCTGGATCTAGCTCCAAGCTACATAGCACAAAGACTGAATCCATTGAGCCGGCTTTATCCTTAGATCCTCAGCTGAGGCCCTTGTGACTGTTTCAAAGACTTAAATCTGAAGGTGACTGCACTTTCGCCATCAGGCCCCTCGACTTCAGAACAAGTTGCCTGAGGTCATCAAGCTCACAAAAATCAGTGATTTGCTTTAAACCTCTTCTCACAGCACAGTTTTATAGGCTCCCTTCTGGTTTTGTCTGCCAGTGGTAATCATCATCGCCTGCTTCTTTCTTTCACTCATATATTAAAACTTCAGTGTCTTATTTTTCCCCTTTTGGGTAAATGCACAAAAACACTGAGAAACCAAGGCGTCTAGCTGCCAGCTGATTTCGAGGGTATATACATGTTTGTATTGCATTTACTTAGTAATGCAAAGAAAATGTAAATAGCTGTATTTATACATTTCTTTGTTTTTGAATGCCAGTGCAGTAGTCCTGCAGTAGTTGATGAACGTGCCTGGCAGTGTTGGTACAGCTGACTGTTAGAAGGGTTTGAAGATACAGTGCTGAATCCTGAATACAACCAATCAGAACAGCATAATGCTGATACAGCGTGAGTCATCTTTGAAGGCGTATTGCTGTTGTAATAGGAGCCACACATAATGAAATCTTAATGTTAGGTAAGGTTATAATGAATTTCAGTGTAGCGTTTCAGTATGTCATCATCTTGAATCATATTTTTCTAATAATTTCAATAATTTAAAACTAAACTGAAAATATGTACACACACCGACTATCTACCATCTACTATCTACAGGACTTTAAAGTTTAGTTTGACTGCAGACAGTTGAAGGCAGAGAAAAATAACAACAACCATATACAGTTGCATCCAACCTGTTGAAGGCTCTGCTGCTTAACTGCACACAAATAAAAGCAGCTGACAGATTGCATCTGTAACATCCATCAGGAAAATAGCACCACAGTGCCAGTAAACACAGCCTGAAAGCATGCCATTATCCTCTGATATTTTGTTTTTCTAGCTGTGAAAAGACAAGAGTTCAAGACAAGTGATTTAATCCAAAACAGAGCAGGAGCTAAAAACAGAATGTGATTGACACACATGGCCATACAGTAAGACAAGACTCACAAGATACACAGGCATCCATATGATCAAAATGAAATGTTCTCTGCTGTGGCTGAGCAGATGTTTGTCTCACAACCCATCTCCTGAATTAGTTACCACCCATTTCCTTCTGCTGTCATCTTCGTCTTTTTTCTCCATCTTTTCCTGGATCACTACTTTTGCTTTTGCCATCATTTCGCACTTTTAGTCTCCTTCGTTTTTATTGCATTTTTTATGTGTACGCATAAGGGTTTGGGGTTTTTGTTTTTGTGTACATTTTGAGAAAAATTGTGGCATTTTCTTGACAGTTAAGTGTAAGAAATGCTTTTAGAGTGCTGACAGTAGAAAAGGGCTGTGATCTGTTGAAATCTGCTCATTTTTAAAGCTTTTTGTAGAGAGCCTAAATACACAAAAAATGTTGTCCAGTTATGAAATGTCCTGCTGTGGAACATAATCTTGTGACTGACTGGACAGAAGCTGCAAAGCCCATAAGAATAAGGTCAGACTCTTCAGTTTAGTAAGAAAACACTGACAGGTTGGAGAGTGCAGCAACTATTTTCTAATTAAAAATAGAATAATTCTTCAAATTTTTATGCAAATGTAAACAATTCACCAAATTTGAAGGTTTAAAAACAATTAATACCTTTTTCCAGTGGAAACAGTCAGGAAGTGGTTGCAAGTGGGTTTTCATGTGATGTCAATGTGAATTCTCCAACTGGTGGGCTGTGGGTGGTGGAGGTTTCTGGGTGAAATTGGATGCAAAGAAGGAGCTTGCTTCGGTTGCTTGCATATTTACAGATCGACATATTTTCTGAAAGTACTCCAAAGTACTAGCTGAGCAGTAGTAGTAAAAGTAGTAAGCTTTTACTTTGACTTGTCTTTAAAAACTGTGGAAACCAATATATCATCTCCCTTCAGTCACTTCAAACTACAACCATAGCAATATGCTAGCTACTAAAATAATCCCAAGGAACTTTTTCTCAACAGCAAGGGGAATATACATTTTCCTTTAGTGACAGCTGGTTGCCTCGGGGTCACTGACCAGTCTGTAGACCTGCGTGACTGGGACATTCTGAGTCATTTTTCCAGTGCCTGCAATCATCCTCCAGCAAATACACACAAATGGTTGGCGAATACTCGTTTTTCTCTTGTGACCGGTGGCTGCCAGATGGTCACACACCACTCTCTAGGCCGATGTGACTGGGGTGGTATTCACTCGACCCTATATTGTCACCATGACTGCCACATGCCCATCATAGTGGACAAGTTAACATCACATGGTTACTGGTCACGTGTCTGCAAAACCTTACTCACCCAGGCCTAAGGCTTGGCTGACACTGGTAGCAACTTGTTGCTAAGGGACATATGGGGGCCAAAATGGTGATGTTGGAGAACATAATGGCACTGTGTGTTGTCGGTGCATTTCTCCGTCACTTTCTGAGGATGATCACATAGTTTTGGCTTTGAAGACTACCGTTAGCAATATAGGCATTTTGGCCTTTTACTGTTAGGATGCCTGGGTTGTTGACCCAGGGTTTTTGAGTTTATTATATTATTTATCATTTCTAGGCGTTGGTTTCTTTGTTAGAGTTCTGTCTTATGGTTTATGTCTCTGCGTTCTCTAGTTGCTCTGTCTCCCCTGTCAGCTGTATCCTCTTGTCGAGTTCGCGTCTCTGTGTTATGTTTCCTGTTTTACTTTGAAAGTCTGTCTCATGTAAATGCGTCTGGTTTTGCTTCCTTTCTCTCATTAGGCCTGATTTGCCCCAGCTGTGTTTCCCTCCTGTTACTCATTCCCTGATTGCGCCCTCTATGTATTTAAGCCCTGTGTTGTCTTCCGTCCTGGTTGCGATCTACTCTCATCTTGCTGTGTCGTCCATCCAATTTTATTTTGGATTCTCAGTTTTGTTACTTTTTGAGTTTAGCATTAAAGCTGTTTTGAAGTACACTCTTGTCTCCAAGCGTCTGCACTTTGGGTCCTCCTTACCACCACTCCTGCCTGCACACAGCCCTAACCTGACATTTACAAAGTGAAAGACAAATGTGATGAAAGCATGTTATTTTTCTGTGTATACAAGAGATTGGTTTGTAGACTAGAATGTGGATCCTTTGACAGACTTTATTATCTACAAACATGTTATCTGTCACTTGTCAGATAATTCATGAAAATGCTTTAAAAGCCTCAAATATAGGTCGTGTCCAAATTCATGGGCTGCATCCTCCTGAGGACCCGGCCTTCACGGTCTACGTGGGCCGGGTCCTCAGGAGGTCGGGTAGGCCGGAAGTAAACGGCTATGGAATTGGACGGTCTAGCCTTCTCGATCTACTCCCACCCTTAATTCAGAGTATTTCCGGTTGTCAGCGCCACGGCACGAAAATCGAAAATGGACCCCGAAATCTTTCTCTGTTTTTTTGTGTTCATTTTTAATTATCAACGAGCTAACCCACATTCTCGTCTGAAAATATGTTTAAAGTTTATTTTGTGGCCCAGAAAGATTAATAAGAGTAATTTTAAAACTTAGTAGCGGCCGCCATTGCCGGAAACTGGAGCTTGGCTGGGCCGCGCTATGAATTCTGGGATATGGTGGGCCAAGAAGGACACACCCGACCCATCCTTCAAATTCAGGGAAAAGGAGGACGCATTTGTCGGCTGCATTCGGAGGAGTCTACGAATTTGGACAGCCTTCGGCGCATCGCTGTGACGTAATCGGTCTACAAATGCGGCCTCAGGAGGATGCAGCCCATGAATGTGGACACGACCATAGTCAAGCGAAGCTAGTTAGAGCAAAGCCTAGCTAAAAATGCCTGCATCAGCAACCGTCTGTCAGCCATTGCGCTGCTGCTTGACTAAGCCTCCAATAGTTTCATGCAGCCACCGAGTAAAATAATAATCTATCCCCCATTAATGAGGGGAAATGGTGATAGAGCCAGGCTGCAAATTGTTTTTTTGTTTCTACAGTAGAGTTGGGCATTTTAACACTGGAGTCTATGGGAACTGCCTCACCTTTACAGACAGATACTTCCTGTATTTCATTCACTCATGACATTTACATTTTCTATGCTAAAGTGAAAGAAATCTAAAAAGTCACTATGGTTGGATTTGTGCTCAACATTTACATTGTAATGCTAATTTCATTATATTTAACCTTCCTGTCGTGTTCTTTGTTATTTTCTATGTTATTCTGGCTTCACAGTTGTGTATTTTATATCTACACATACGATAATACTGTGTTATGTTACATGAGTCAGTGCGTATTGCTGTGAAGTGAACAGCTGCTGACTCACTGTTGTCGTTTGTTCTAATTTAAAAGGAGGACTCAGTAGCATTACCTAAATCCTCTGGTGCATTTGACTGATAGCAAATGACCTGACTTTAAATAACTTCTTCTTCATTTAACTCAGATTGTTTCTTTATCAGTGTCCAGACAAAGTGAAAAAGAGTCATGAATGAACTCAACCAAGCGTAGAACATGCGTTAGAAAACGTGGGAACAATTTGTTTCTTAAATCAAACGTAACGAGAGCATTGGTTCGAGCTTACGCTAGCATATCAAGCTCTCGGTATAATATATCACAGCACTGAAATATTTATGACTCGGAGGGAGCCATCCATTTTGCACTTTTGGTCTATTTTTGTGGCTGTGTCTCATGTGGAGATTTTTTTTTCCATTTTTCAGATTGCAAAAGAAGCTAAAAAGTCATGCATCACATCAGTGATTCTTTAAAGATTGAAAAAGAAGGAAATCTGTGTGATTCTCAAAACTTTGAATATACTTTTATGCATGAAGATGATGACTTTAAAGAATGATTTTTCTGGGACTCTGAAACACCCCCAACTCCATTATTTCAATATGCATGCAGACTCAAAGGTGACTGTGAAGGCCACTCTGCGTTTCCACAGTAGATGAGGGATTTGCTCTCATCTCCTCGCCACCTCATTCTGTCTTTTAAAAAGCCGTACATGCACAGCTGGACAGGAGAGAGGACACGTTGAGGATTCCATGAACTGATTCTTTCTTCTGTCAGCTCTGTGTTTTCACCTCGGCAGACGCACATCCACACAGTGCTGAGCTGAGAAGAGACGCCCATAGCAGTGATCCTAAAACCCTCTTCCCTCCCACTCTGTAACCAACCCTTTGCTGCTGAGTATGATACATACTGGATATGCTCCAGTGCCCTCTATTTCTTATTTCCACCCCCAGCCATCCTGTTTCGCTCCCTCTCTCTCTGCCCCCATGTCTCCCCTCTCCATCTGTTAGTCAGATGAAAAATTGGAGAAACATTGACCATTTCCATAATCCAAAATAGACCTGGCCTACAAAAAGCCCCCATCTTCACCTTCTCAATGGAACCGAGCCAATAATATCTCATCTGGAAGGAAGGGGGGGAAAAAAAACAGATTTCTCTCTAATGACATTTACTCACTGAAAGGGTGTTTAACTGTTTGACTCATCAAGTAACAGCAGCGAAGTTGAAAATACAACCAAAAAAATGTGCACAGGTTTTCAGCAACTCTATTCCAACTTATAAAACTTTATGACAGTAAGAAACAATGCCGCTCTGTTTGATTAGCTGGCTGTTTGATTATCCACCAAGGACCTCTTAATCACAAGGACAAGGCAGTGTCACAGCCCTCCACTTTAATTCCAATAGTACTGAATTGGATTCCATTTCACAAAAAAATTCCTATTAGGCTGCACCAGAATTAGGGTAGTCTGTGTCAGCTGGTGACAATGTTTTCAATTAACCATAACAATGATATCCCCCCGACTAGATGTGTATAACAGGCAGTTGGATTGTTTTCAGAAGCTCATTAAATCCATTCCTAATTGTGTCAGCAAAGGCAAACAGAAGAAAATGTAATCAATAATAATAATGATAATAAATGCTGGTACCAAACATCATGTTCGAGCTGAAAATATAAATGTAATCATCTTTAAAAGGAGTAAATAAATCCCTCTATTGTATACGTCTGAATTATATATATCTATAACTGTATGTATCTATCTGGTTGTTATTTCTTTCTCTTCTCTGTCTGTGTGAGTGTTGTGGGTGGTGCGCATGGAAGCTGATCAATAGCTTTGAGCGATGGGTGTGGTCTCAGGAAACCCTAAGCAGACACTGTTTAGTGATTATCATCTACAACAGGGGTCTCGAACTCCAGGCCTCGAGGGCCGGTGTCCTGCAGGTTCACCCTGGGTCAACACACCTGAATCAAATGATTAGTTCATTACCAGCCTCTGGAGAACTTCAAGACATGTTGAGGAACTAATTTAGACATTTAAATCAGCTGTGTTGGATCAAGGACACATCTAAAACCTGCAGGACACCGGCCCTTGTGGCCAGGAGTTTGAGACCCCTGATCTACAATCAACAGCATTTTAAACTGGCTTCCAACTCCAATCGTTGCCAGATTGTTATGTTAGTTTTAAGGCAGTGTAGTGACAGTCCTCTTACTGTGCCTCTACTTTGTGTCATTGTTGACCTTGTACTTATTTGCCTGTTGGAAAGCCTGCTGTGTACTTACCCACCTGGGCCTCACCCACTCTCACCCACCCGATTAGCTGAATATATACATTCTCTAAAGACTAATTAAAACTGCTAAACTTTTTGATGTTTTACTGCATTTTGGTCCTTCAAGTAAGCCTCAATGCTACAGACTAAAAGAAGGACAACTTGACATCATCCAATATTTTTCGGATTCCAGACTTTGAGGCCTCTGTGTTTTAGTTAGGGATGGGTATCGAAAACCGGTTCTTGTTGAGAACCGGTTCCCACTGTTTTAATTCCTTGGAATTGTTTGCCATTTTTGCAAACAATTCCCTTATTGATCCCAGTCACCCCGAATGACGTCGCCCCGAATGACGTCACCACGTTGCGGAGCGTCATTTACCTGGCATGAAACACGGCGCCTAAGCGGTTCAAACGCTCAAAAGTTTGGTTATACTTTACGAGAACGGATGACAACAGGGCAACTTGCAAAGTAGATATTTCATTTAAGGGAGGAAACACTACGAATATGCAAAAGCATTTGCTCACAAAACACACGATGACCTTAAATGAATGTCGTGTTTTTAATTCCACTCCGGACTCGTGAATCTCAACCCAGCAGCAGCGGTAACGTTTGCACGTCCTCTCCCGTTAATGCGGCAGGTAAATAATCAACTAACAGTGCATATTATGTTAGCGCAATCTGCCTTATTACAAAACCTGCCGTTACTGTGCATTTAGATGACCATGATGAGAGAGACAGAGTCTGGCTCAGATGCTGGCAGTTCTCGCTGCAGTCTACCGTAGCGTCTCCTTTCAGGCCAGGATAGACGAATGTCACCGAGCAGTGACTCAGTTTGTGGTCAAAGGCTTGAACCTATTTGCCACAGCAGATGATTTTCAGTAAGTGAATGTGTTTAATTGTAGGCAGGGACATTACTGGATATTCTTGTGTAATTGCTACAGAATAATTGATGTTATACTTTGTTATTGCTACAGAAGAATATTTATTTTATTATTTTACATTTTCAATTTTTTTCCCGGGGACCCTGTGACACCCCATTGAAGAGCCGTAGGCTGTGGATCTCTTAAGATCTCACTGTTGGGTTTGTAAGGCCATGTTACTCCTAAATTTCTATCTTGTTCAAAGAGAAGATATAAAACAAAGTTTTAAGCTATTCGACCTTAGTGTCGATAAGAGAATCGATAAAAAAATCGAATCTTTAAACAGAATCAAAAATGGAATCGGAATCGTGAAAATCTTATCAATACCCATCCCTAGTTTTAGTTGCTACCATATTGGGGTTTTTGTTTGGAGCTAGAAGTGTGAAAGTGGCATGAAGAACTAGGTTAACAGACTGCTTATTTGTAAGCTAACATCCAAAATAGAATTTAATTCTACAAAACTGAGTGGGAACTAATCCACTTTTGAGGCACTCACTTCTTGCTCTCATTATCTTGGTGTTTTGCAGCTGCATGGGTTGGATCTGAGGGTGAACCAGCTAATATAACTCTAAATAATTCCCCTGTGTAACAAAACAAAATTTTTAATTTATTAGAAAAATCCCCAACGAGCAAGTGTGCCCAAAAACTCCAAGTGTTTCCTAAGGTCACAGACAAAAGTAAGTGATGAAAGATTTTTTTTCCATATTCTATATAATTGGAAGTTATCATACAGCCACAAGAGGGTCTCCTGGTAGCCATTAAAAAACATCCACTTTCACAAAAGCCTAAATTTTCAGCCTCCACAGCTACTTCAATCTTTTATATTGTATATCATTCAGAGCCTGCCACTAGTGACTATCTAAGAAGAAGAAAAGAGTTGTCTGCACTTTTGCACCGTCTTAATTTTCAGGCTGTTTGAAAGTGTAACAAAAGTCAAATAAGAGGATGGAAGAGGGAAGTGACAGGGCTCTAAGGCAGGAGCTTGGTTAGATGAAAGCACAACAAAGGTTAGGGCTAAGCTAGTTAGAAAAGGTTGTTTGGTTTAAAACATCCCTCTTTTATTAACCCTATATGTTAAAAAACATGCTTAAGGGTGCTCAGAACATTTAAATGTGAAACCAGAGAGTCATAAACTCTAAAGGACAACTTCTGCGTATCTCTTAGATGTTGCTGGTTTTGACAAACCAGCATATTTTATTTTACACCCTGAGAACCAGCTGTTAGACCAAAGACTGAAAGGACTTTCCGTCTTTTTTGTTTCTTCAGATGCGTTAGTTATGTACCAGATTTCTGTCTGCAGGGCCGCAGAGTTTTAATGTGAAGTGAAGGTCGTTCTGTCAGTCCAGAGCTGAGCCTTGTGCCGTTTTAAGAGAATTAAGTTCTATCAGTACAACTCAGATGGGTTTTGTTGTAAAATAGAGGTTATTTTGTGCTTTCTAAATAGGTTTGCTGAGTAATGAAGGTCATTCTGTATCTTCTCTGTGAAAAGGCGTGCAATTTTATCTCTGAATTGCAAATGGGAATGACTGTGGAATTAAGGTCACCCTGAGGGTCCATAATAATGTGCTGTAATGTTAAAATGAATTGAACACTTTTCTGAAGGACCCAGATTATTTATTTATATTAAATAGAAATGTTCTTAAATGCGCCGTTCATTTTTTTATTATGTGTGTATATTACTCTGCTAATGTCAGCATTGATTTACATTGAAATCTTGAGAAATGGGTATCGGCATGTGAAAAACGTATCACTGAAGTCCTACATGTTAATTAGTCAAGTGGACAAGTTTGTGACGAAGCTTTGGTTTGTTTCAGTGGCTGATTTCTTCTGTGGCACAAAGCAGGCTGTGAATGTAATTTCGAATCTCATAAAGCAGCTCAGCTTTTTTCAACAGGATTCAAAAGAGATTTTAAAACTCCCATAATTGTGTGATTTTTTTTTTTTTTCTGTCTGCCTGGCAAATTGCTGTAAAGTATCGACCTTTTTTGTGTGACAGTCACTCACTGTCATCATTAGCTTGGGCAGGTATGTAGAGTTACATAATTAGGGCTCAAAACTAATATCTTGTTTGTGTAGCCCCATACTTAGAGATGGATAAAAAAAAAAAACTGAATTGGCTTCTAAACGACTTAGTTAAAGTAATACCATTTAAGGCGGTATTTACAAATAGCACACCAAGCACAACTTTCCCCACTGTCTTGCTGAACTGAAATCACACTGCAATTAATGTTCCGGGCCTGCTACACTTCAGTTTCACTCCTCTGTCAAGTGCAAACTTGGTCTTTATTTTGTGCATTTTGTGGCTTAATTGTGGAAATCATGTTGTTAAGACATTAACAAATATATAAAAGGACAGAGGCAGCTGTGAGGAAGCAGAGAGCCATACTCACATCGTGCTGATGCCACATATGCAGTGTGCCCAAGGCCAAGTCATCTATACCTGTGCCTGACTTTACAAGTGGGATAGATAGTAGATAAATGGATAGATAAACCTCGGAGATCAAACACATTCTGGCATGGTTACAACAGGCTAGTGTGAGTTTGCTCTGAATGAAACGTGAAAATGTGTTCAGGTAGAAGGACTGCCATAGATAAAGAGCTGGACAAAGACTTGGTCAGACATTAGCCTATGGCAGGGGTCTCGAACTCCAGGCCTCGAGGGCCGGTGTCCTGCAGGTTTTAGATCTCACCCTGGGTCAACACACCTGAATCAAATGATTAGTTTATTACCAGGCCTCTGGAGAACTTCAAGACATGTTGAGTTGGTCATTTAGACATTTAAATAAGCTGTGTTGGATCAAGGACACATCTAAAACCTGCAGGACACCGGCCCTTGAGGCCTGGAGTTCGAGACCCCTGGTCTATGGTATAAGAAACACCTTCTAGAGCAGGGCTTGGGAACTCCAGGCCTCAAGAGCCAGTGTCCTGCAAGTTTTAGATATCACCCTGGGTCAGTGCACCTGAATCAAATGATTAGTTTATTACCAGGCCTCTGGAGAACTTCAAGACATGTTGAGGACATAATTTAACCATTTAAATCAGCTGTGTTGGATCAAGGACACATCAAAAACCTGCAGACGCTGGCCCCTGAGGCCTGGAATTAAAGTATAATAGTATAAAGTAATAAAGTCAATGTAGAAGTGGCAAAAACTGCAGTTCCTCTGGATGCCACTTGAGGCTGTCTGCAAATTGAAGTCTATCCCAATACTCTCCACATGGACACTCATGTTAAAATGGCTAACTTTACAGCATTAAAATCCTATTTTTAACTTAGTTTAAACACTGGATTGAGTCTCTATGGATGGTCGCCACCTAAACAACTCTGTGATTTTAAAACTCATCCAAATGGATATTTTAGTTACGAGTGTTTTGTTCAATTAAATCACCGATAGTATGAGTCTGTGAGGCACAGACTATCTAAGAGGTTTGTCCTTCAGTTTTACTGAGACAGCTTCTGCAATTAAAATAAAAACAGCCCGATGATGGCCAAAAGGCTAACAGTAAATCTTTAAAATGAGGACTCAAGAAGTGATGTCATAGTGGCTACATCCATATAGTGGATGAACTGGGAGCCAGTTTAAATAAGGTCCTGTATAAATAAGGAGAGTTTTGGACAGGGAAACGTGTAAAGCTACTCTAATAGTCCCACAAACATTCTAAAAGGGATGTAAACTGAGCCTTACTGGGTAAAGACATTTGAACCGAGGTCACCTCTCCATTACAGAGCAGATTTTAAAAATTGCAGTTCAATGCTGGAAGCAAAACTGGACATTTCATTTCTTTAAAAAAAAAAAGACAAACTAAACTACAACAAGCTGATCCTGGCAGCTTACTATGGATCTACCAATCACAGGCGAAGCACAGGATAAAATGAGGAAACTGAATACTCAGCAGTACATTGCTTTTGTGTCCATCAGTTAAATGAAGCTTTTTACATGGCAGCAAACATCAGCCTGAAAATAGCAGCCACTTAAACACTGCAATCTGATGGCTCTAAAAAGATATCTCCATTCCATTATGGCAATGACCAGCTGACATACACACCCACTCATACAGCTCTCTATGATGGTCCAATTAAAGTAATGCTTTCTGGCGTAATGTGCTGCCATTGCTAGATTGGAAAATGAAACAATAAAAGAAAAATAACGTTTTTCTGTGTCCTACAAACAAATCTTTGCTTGGCTCTAAATAATCAGCGCTCAGCCAAGTACTTGTTGACTGGATGTAAATCTGAAGCTTGAAGGCCAGTGTAAAACATAACGAACTTGAAAAAAACAAATCCACTGGGTTGTAACATTTACAGGCTAGCATTTCAGCTCCAAAAAAACTTAATGGACAACAAATTATTGGACAAATGTTGACTTCGACTGTCGCAGCCTGCAGACCGCAGGCAGGCTGCTGAACCTTGGTTGAAGCATCAGAGGGAACTTTTTCAGATGTCTTAGCAAAAAGAATCTCACGTTTAACATTTGGGGGATATTTAGACGCAAAAGGAATCAGAAGAAACAGATGAGCTTGTAATCTAATTTTAAAAGTCCCTTATGGTGATAGGACCCTTTAAAGTTTACCTGAAATGTAGTTTTTAAAGTTTGAACTGTCTGTGAAGGTTCTCAGTCATCCAGTTCATCGTAGTCAAAGGAGCTTGCAAAGAAAAGCGTCTGGACTTCTTTAAGTTACTTGAAGACGTTTCACCTCTCATCCGAGAAGCTTCTTCAGTTCTAAGGTCAAATGGTGGGGAGTCCCAGATATAAACCTAGTGGGAGTATCCCCCCACAGAGGGACAAAAGGACCCCCTGATGATCCTCTAATCGCCTGAGCCAAGGTGTGAAACTGGGTGTGGGTCCCAATCAGCCAGAGTTTCAGGTGAGCTCATTGAGAAACCTGGCCCCACCTTATCATGTGAATTCCTGAGGTCAGATGGCCCAGGATGTGAGTGGGCGTTAAGGCGTCTGGGGAGGGAACTCAAAACTGGATTATAGATGGCAGAGAGTTGGTGTCGTAAACCACCGCCTCTGTTCAAAGATGGTCGCTCACAGTGGACATAGATGCTTCTTTCACTCCTCTTTCAAACCATCTGTCCTCTCTGTCCAAAATGTGAACATTGGCATCCTCGAAAGAGTGACCTTTGACCTTAAGATGCAAATGGACAGCTGAGTCTTGTCCTGTGGAGGTGGCTCTTCTGTGTTGTGCCATGCGCTTGTGAAGTGGCTGTTTGGTAAAGTTTGAACTGTTTCTGTTCCCCAATGTTAAATTCTGATGTTTGGAACCAGTATACTGGACATACTGGTTTTATATGGCATTTAAATGTGTTTTCCAACTCTGACGAATGCTGGGAAAAAACAAGGAAAATTAAGACTTGTATGTAATTCAGTGGCCTGCAACTCAGAAAATAGCCAACAACAATCAAACGACCACTTGTAAGCAAGCAGTTGATGACAGTGGGAAGGAAAAACTCCCTTATAATAAAACTAATAATTGATTTAATTGATTTTTTTTATGCCTCATTAAGTCCTGGATTTCTTCTTCTGCAATTACAGCGATTAAAAATCAACAAGAGCTGATCTAAGAAACAGGCTAACAAAGTCCCTTAACGTAGCTGATAATACAAGATAAATCTGAAGAAATTAAAAACAAATAGAATAGAAATTGCAGTTTGCCAGCTCTCTCTCCTTCTATAGCACAGAAGCAGAGAGAAGTGGCAAGCGTGAATGGAGCAGGGACTGTTATATTGCTGTCTGCGTGGAATGCATGCCCTTGTATTTCCTGACTCAGTGTAGAAACTATGCTGTTGACTAAATACAAAGCTAAGACATGCAATAATATTACTACCTCGCCAGCTCGTGGTTTTATTTGAACTAAAACGTTTCTCACTGCTCGCGCTTTTCTTTGTTGCCATCAGTAGCAACCACCGAAGCTGAACAATGAACCAAGCACCAACTATGACAAATAAAAATAAATGTTAAGATAAATTTAAAAATGAATTTCAGCCCCTATAAATACCACAGTTAACAAATGTCCATAAATATTTTTGAATAAAAAGATCATCTTTGTGCCACTGCACTAGATTTTTTTTAAATCAGTCAGCTGAGATGCGATTGAAGTGCACACTTTCAGCGTAAAAGTAACAAAAAAAATTGCAATAATTGTTTAGGAATTGGAGACATTTGTATACATAGTCCTGTCAATTAAAATGACCATAAAGCTAGAAAGCTAGTTTGTCGAGCAATAACAAAAGCTTTGGTCATGGCTGACAGAGTCTGCAGGCTACATGTGAGAATCCTTTTACATTTTTCTTGGGGTGGCCACCTCCCATAACAACTGTTGTGCTGGTTCCAGCGTGAGGCCCAGTAATTTTTTTAGGTGCTGTTCTTGTGCCATCTGGTCTTTATTGGTAAAAATATGCAGAACTTGAAGTAAGAGTGAGGCAGTCGAGACCTTTCAGCAGTCTTGATCGTTCTCCCTTCATCATCTGCAGCTAGCAATCAGTGAAGATATACACAGAACTAATTAAGTGTTCTGTATACTACATTATCACAATTAATTAGACAATACAGCAGTGACTGCTCGGCATGTTGCAGACTTAGATGTATCAAATAAACATTTGCATCAACCAGGTCTATGGAGACAACCTTGTTATTTACAGCCTCCATATCAATGCATAATAATTAAATTCACAATGCAGTTTTTGCTGATGCAACACCAACCCCATCACTATCTGTCAATTACCTCCACACTTTTACTTATTTCTTCCCCTAGTGGTTGTCGGCTGCGATTTACATCTTTTCTTTCAGAGCTCCTCTGGCCCTTGTCATTTATTCTCTAATCTCGTCATCCAGGAGCAGCCTTGGTCTGCCTCCATATGGCAGAGAGCTGAGGTGGCAGCTGGCCCTTCATCACAGCACAGGGCCATGGTAGAATCAGACAGGCTATACACTACCACACAACAGGAAACACTCAAATATACATGAAACTACAGTACAAACAGCAGCAGTACCTAAATTTCTGCAAGCGGATTACATACTGTGTGACAAACATCATCGAATATGTGCATGGAAGCTGAACTAAAATGGATTGTCAGAAATTTGGCAGAAGGTAGACATGTGTGCATAATGCACACAAAAGGAATAAGCTATAAACACAGTCTAGTTACAGTCTGTGCTGCCTTCACAGATGTGTCAATAAGTTAAGTAAATGTTGCTGCAATTAAGATCTGAGTCAACACGAGAGACTCTAAAGAGACACCTGGGCACATTCTGACCACAAAAGCCTGAATTTATCCACAATTTGAAATATGCCATCATATTTCCCCCCCAACTCCATCACTCTCATCCATCAAAGGTTTATTTTTGCATTTTATTGAAGAGGGTACAGCTGTGGAAGTAAAGTGTTTTCTATGGTTGCTCTATCTGTCATGCTGAACAGCTCCACGTTGTTCATTCAAAGTGATGCAGTGCTCTTCATGTTGGGTTTGAAATTGTTTTTCTCCTGTTTCTTCAAAATGTGTTGGAAATTCTGCAAAGGGACACAAATTTAAAAACACAGCTGGCACCGTGAATAATGACAGTACGCTCTCATCGTCAGCCACGAGGTAATAAAACCTGTCTAAGCACTTCTAAAGGTCACCAAAGATTGGCTGGCAACCATCAGATGCAGACTTTGGACAGGTAAAGACTGGTTGTCTCCCAATTTTCTAGTGTTTGTGCTGAGTCAAGATGTAGCCTTATATTTAATGGACACATTATTGACTATATATAAAAGATAGAAGAACATCTACAGGTCTGAAAAGTTCAGCCAATACCAAGTGCCTTAAAAATTCATTCCTTTTAATGGCTGGCAGGATGTGACTCTTCCTGTGAGACCTGGGTTTAGAAAAGAAGACCATTTATATTGTCTGCAATAGGCTAGCAACCAATCACGGTGTATCTGCATGTTTCTCAGTGAGAGTTGGGATGTTCCTGAAGTGGACGGACGGATGGATGGACTGACTCCATGACACAGAGACCTACTTCTGTCATGATTTATGACCTCCATAAACACTTTCCTGAGAGACATGGTCTGATGTCTCATTTATTACAACATAATGTTTATTTTGTAAATGATGGATCCATTAAGTGTAAAATAGATCATGAAACATGGTATGCTTTAGCAAAATTCTTTGCCTATCGTGTCCAATTTTTAAAAAGTGGCAAGAATCAAAATGCTTATTTTGAGTCCAAAAGCCAATGGGTGGCATGTTGGGAGCTTCATCCATCTTTTATCTAGACTATATGGGACAAATATGACTCCATTCATCATAATTAAATATGATGAATGGACTCAATATAGTTATCTAGGACTCTGAAAGAGAGCCAACCAGTTTATTTCCCAGAATATCAAAATGTTTAACTGGGGATGGAATGCTTCTTTTAGTCACTATATGTGTTTGACCCAATACATCAACAGAAAATAAACTAAAAGCTCCACATTTTCATTTAAGAAGCAACTACAATGGGTTTATAAACCATATATACGCCATATATATTTATTTTTTGCCAACAAGCCGACTTTATTAGTTTGAACATGGCTATTAAATGTCTTCAGTTAATGTTGTCAAAGCTGTTAACTGTTTTCATGTCCACAGCTTTTTGTAAAATTTTTACTTCAAAGCATTAACCCACATTTGCTGTGAATCAAACCTGGTCTGGGCTTGTCGCATTGTGTTGCTTTGTCTGTGAAGGTTCTCAGTCATCCAGGTCATCGTAGTCAAAGGAGCTTGCAAAGAAAAGCGTCTGGACTTCTTTAAGTCACTTGAAGACGTTTCACCTCTCATCCGAGAAGCTTCTTCAGTTCTAAGGTCAAATGGTGGAGAGTCCCAGATATAAACCTAGTGGGAGTATCCCCCCACAGAGGGACAAAAGGACCCCCTGATGATCCTCTAATTGCCTGAGCCAAGGTGTGGAACTGGGTGTGGGTCCCAATCAGCCAGAGTTTCGGGTGAGTTCATTGTGTTGCTTTGTATAACCTATAAGGGCCAGAATTGAATCATCCTAGAGTCTAATTTATTATCAATTACTTGATTTCTGTCTGGTCCTGGTCAGATTCATTGGTAAAGTTACATCTGACAGTGAAAGCAAATCTGTTCAAGGAGTCAATACAGCTTAAAGGCTGAAATGGAACAAGTTGGGACTGAGGACACACACTATAAGGGTAGCCCATCAATTAGGTCCAATAATCCACTGTATTATCAATAAGTTGACTGATGATTGGCTTGAGACATTTTTTTTTCTGTACTGTGCAATGAATAAATGCAGAGTAAAGGGGAAGGGCAAAAATGGCTGTGATTTCCACCTGATGTATCTGCTTGACGCATGAGGGGGCGTAAGAATACCCTGATGCTATAAAAACAACTGCTTGTGTATTGTTAGGTGGAGATCGATGCTGAGTGTGTAACGGTGTTCATCTCCCCACGCGTGTGTTCATTAAAATCATCATTTGACCTAACCCTCCTGGACCAGTGTTGTTTTGTTCTCATTCTCAATATTCTGAACACGCGACAGTTTTGATGAACCCGACGTGATATTGAGGAGGGGATTTTGGAGGTGTAGACGGAGAAATCCGGGGTCTGAGGGTGGTCAGGCGGACAGGCATGATGCGGCAATCGAGCTGAGTGGAGAGGCGCCTTTATAAAGAGAGGTAGACACAGGCCTGTTGATTTTATCCGAAGTGTGCTGAATTGGACGACAAAATTAAATGTTTATTCAGTAAAATTGCCGGAGAATGTCTGTTTTGATTTTGGTGAAAGTCTCATGAGAATTGAAAGTTGAAATAATGATAATGATGTGTTCATCTCCCCACGCGTGTGTTCCTTAAAATCATCGTTTGACCTAACCCTCCTGGACCAGTTTTGTTTGGTTCTCATCCTCAATATTCTGAACACGCGACAGTACGGCAAGCTCTTTGGGTTCTGTTTTATCACATGCCTACGCTGCCAGTCATCCACATATTTCACAGTGTTGAGTCTTGTTCAACGTTTGTTTGTTTGTTTGTTTTTTAATTTAGAACGTAAATAGTAAATACATTAATTTATCAAGTTACCACCTTGTCACATCTCCCACTACTTGTAGCAACATTTAAGCCTGCTGTAATGAATGGGGGCTTGTCTGGGATTGATCTGGACCACTTTCCAGTTTTCCACTTTCAGTGTTTTTCACTTTGTTTCACCTGATGATTGGTTTTCACTTGAATTTAAATTGTGCTTTCATTCACCAAAACTATTACATTTACATTTGTCTCTGGGACAAATGATCATAATTGGGTTAAAATATGCCACTTAATGAAATGAATACTGCACACGCCTACAATTACCAACTGAGTTGCCAAGCAGCATTTAAGAAACATTCATACGTGATGAAACAATAACACTGATGCCAAAATGCCAACTTGTGATATTTCTTACAGCTTTTCATTTCTCCAAGATACTAGCAAGCAATATTTGGTCATGAAGAGCAAAGAAACAGAAAATCAGACATGAGGTACAAAGGCCAAGACAATCTGAAAAATACAAGGAGAAGAAAACTATATACACAAACGCTTGGGTAAACAGAAAATAAGACAAGTGAAAACTTTCAGGGAAGGACGGAAAACAAGATTTTAGCCTGCGTAACCCAAAGTTTTGAGGAATAGTTGTACTGTAGGATTTTAATTGGACTCACATTTTACCGAATTTAAATCAACCTTGAAAAAGTTTTTTTTTCTATTGTCTATTTTTCTATTGTCTATTGTTTCTAAACTCAGCATTTTAAAAAATTACCAACATTGGTCAATGCAGTTGTTCCTTGAAATGTCGTTCCACTGATTGCAGGACTGAAGCAAGAGACTCACTTTACTATGTATGCAAAAATGTAAATGCATAGACGGAGGCACACATGCGTACATGTTTTACTTTACAAACACATCTAGTCATGTTTAAAATCACATCACTGGAAAATACAGAGGAACACACATGGAAAAGACATTGTGAAAATACTTCTGATAGAGCAGCAGGGATGCTTGTGTCTGTGGCACAAAGTAATTTTCACCCCCTTCTCCACATGCACATGAAAGCCACTGGAATAAGAAGCTAAATCGTTCCTTGCTAATCAATATGGAAACGATCACTTTGCTCATTTTTCATGAGAAAAAGTCACAAAGGAAATAGAGGCAGAGAGAAGAAGGCAGAATGGGAGAATTCCCTTATTCATGAACTCATTCTGACCATATCTTCCCTCGCTTGAGCACTTCATATCTCTGCCCTAATGTGGTTTCATGCAGATGGGGATCTAAAGCTGTTAAATGCAAAAGAAGCTCCACGAGAGAAAAAAGATAGTATGAGTTTCATTCTCATGCTCAATCAAAAAGAATTAGAGGATTTAGGAGCGCCTGTAAAGACGTCAATTCAAGTAAAAAAGAAGATATGATGGGAATTTTGCCAGATGGAATGGAATATATGTTTGCATATGTATATCACTATTTGGTGTCCCTGCAAACACAGAGACAGTAAGTGGGTAAATGCACTGTTAGTAGAAATTTTACAAACAAACAGTCAATAAATACAAATGCAAATAATATATAAAGAAATACTTTAGCTAAATAGAATTTACATTTAAAAAATAGCACAGGTTTTATGAGCTGAATGGCTGTTATTGGTTGTTATCAGTGACATACATAGTATCACCGGGTCGCTCTTGGTCATTCAGTAAGAAATTATTGCTATCCCGTGTTCCATCTCTCACCCCAACCAGTCACAGCAAATAGCCGTCTCTTCGTGAGCTTGGTTCTGCCGGAGGTTTTTTCCTGTCAAAAGGGGTTTTTCATTCCCACTCTTTCCAAAGTGCTTGCTCATAGGGGTCATATGATTGTTGTTGTTGTGGTTTTCTCTGTATGTATTTTTGTAGGGTCTACCTTACAATATAAAGCACCATGAGGTGACTGTTGTTGTGATTTGGCGCTGTATAAATAAAATTGAATTGAATTGAATTATCATCCACTGATATCATCATCATCGTCTTTATTTATAAAGCACTTTAAAACAACCACACCTGATGCAAACTAGTGTATATTGGAACTAAATAATACAATTACATAAGATATAAATAACAACCAAATAAAAGAACAAAGTAAAATAATCAATTAGTTAATAACTAAGTTACAAGAAAAAAAAAAACAAGTGTCACTGAGGTCAAAAGCCAAAGATTAAAAATGGTTTTTAAGGCGTGTTTTAAAAGTGGACGATGGAGGGGCCTCTCTCCATCCATGCAAGGGCAAGTTATTCCACTAGAAAATGCCGTGTCCCCTCTGAGCTTCCTCCTGGATCTCGGTACTTCCAGGAGCAGCTGGTCAGCTGACCTAACACACCGACAGAGTGTTTAGGGAAGAAGAAGAAGCTCAGAGGAATAAGGCAGGGCAAGATTGTGAAAGCATTTAAAAACAACAGGTAACAGCTGTATTTTGTTTCCATTTATTTTCCTAAACTCAACAAAGTACTTCACCTAACTAGTAACGCTTAAAACAAGAGAATACATTGTACAGTACTATTTCCACTCAGCAGGGTGACACAGCCTCCATTTAATCGTTATATAATGTACTTCTAGTAGGTGGAGGAGGCCACCAACTGTTGATATGTATGGGATTGAAAATGGCTGGTGGTTAAAAGCATGTGAAATCAATGAGAAACAGTCACTATGCCATTGCTGAATCTCGAATCAGTTATACCTTTTAAACATGTCATTTAATCAGCTTGTCTCTCTCCCTGAGTGTGCGAGCCTGTCAGTGCTTGTGTCACATGCCCAGTCAGGGTTCACATTATGTGTACCTCCACCTGTCAATGAATCAATGAAAGATCTGTTGCCCTATACCGCAGCTGTTTTTTAAAATATGTTGACAGCCGGAGAGCAAACACAGCCACATGCCAGAGAGCTGCACTGCATTCACAGTCACTCTGGGCTTTAAAATGAAGCTGGTAACTCGTCGAGCTTATGAAAGTATAACAATACAAGAAGCAGCACCATCTCTTACACACTGAATAATCGATTATGTATTGTAGAATTTACTGTGGGATAAAAAAGAAATCTATTGAGTCTATTATTTTTAAACCCAGATTTTCTCACCTACAAGTGGTGATGAATAAATGTTTGATGATGCTCTTTTATTCATTCACTAAGAGCTCTTCATGATCTGTTTGTGAAGCACACGAGGTGTACACTGTCTAAAGTGAGTAATGAGGTGTTATTCATGACTGAAAAGTCAATTATTGGTTTGATAATTAATTATCTTGATTCTTAAATGTCCAGCACTTAATTTACCTCATTTCGCTGTAGGCAGGTACACTGGCTCCTCCATCTAGTTAAAGGGCACTTGGCTGATTCTACACATCAGTTTACACATTGCAAGGATCTGTGAAGTCTTATCTTTAAACCTATTTCATAGATATTTTAGTTCTGTGTTATTCTATATTTGTTTGCTGTGCAGCACAGGATGATGTCTGGGATGTTTAAATGTGCTCTATGCAGTCTCAGCAAAGAGAAAGTTAAACCATTAGAATGGAAGGAGAGGGGACTATCACGATGTAATCAGATCAGATCACTAACTGGTGTTAAAACTAGCCAAAAACAGCCTCAGATGACAACACATGCAGTATCACACCATCAGGATCATCTTGACAGAGAACTGAAGACAAGTCTGCTAACATCCAAAGATTGGGATGGGAGAACTATCCCTGAAGGCTAAAAAAAGAAAAAGAAAAAAGAAATGTACGAAGCTTGTCTGAAAAAATTCAGGCAAATACTGATTTTCATCCTCATTAGAAATGTGAAATTTCCTTTTGTGCCTTATTTACTGATTTCAATGGATGTCTTAATTAAGTTGACATGGCGTCAATAGTTGCTGTCAGGGGCAGTGTTGGTCAAGTTACTTGAAAAAGTAATCAGTAACTAATTACTGATTACTTCCCCCAAAAAGTAATCCCCTTACTTTACTGATTACTTATTTTCAAAAGTAATTAATTACTTAGTTACTTTTTAAAAACACGATTTACAACCTGAATAGGTGATAAAGTGATAGATCTTTCAGCCCAATTCTATGTTTTCTGTATAATCCATCATACAAAATGTAATCAAATGGAAAAGTCTCTTTTTAAAACTTGTTTTATTAGTTTTAACCTTTTAACTTTATGCATCAAGCAAAAATTTAATTATATGCAACATTCTCTGACTGGGAGAAATTTGTTTAATATTTAAACCTATTTTCTGCACATTCCAGCACATAAAATAATTTTTTTTTGTGTTTACACTCAGTGTTTCAAATAGATGCAAGTAAAACACAGCAGAAAATAAATAAAGTCAAAGACTAGCGGTCCTTTTGCTCTATTTTCACCTGTAAAGCAGGAGTGGGGTAGGCGGAGGTTTACCCTGGTGCAAGTGTGCCGCGGTCAGTGGAAGAATCCGCGAGTTTCTCTGTGAATTTCCCATTATGTCGTTGCACTCGGTGCTTGCTCGGAAGTTTAGGGTTTTTTTTCGCTGTAAAAAGAAGTTTTCTTCCCACGCACAACGGACACTAATGTTTTTGTCACTTTTTGTGGAATCAAACTCAAAGTAAGGTCAGTACTTCCACGTTTTAAACGCTGCACACTCATACTCTCTCCCGCACTCGATATACAGTGGGGCAAAAAAGTATTTAGTCAGCCACCGATTGTGCAAGTTCCCCCACTTAAAATGATGACAGAGGTCAGTAATTTGCACCAGAGGTACACTTCAACTGTGAGAGACAGAATGTGAAAAAAAAATCCATGAATTCACATGGTAGGATTTGTAAAGAATTTATTCGTAAATCAGGGTGGAAAATAAGTATTTGGTCACCTCAAACAAGGAAAATCCCTGGCTCTCACAGACCTGTAACGTCTTCTGTAAGAAGCTTTTCTGTCCCCCACTCGTTACCTGTATGAATGGCACCTGTTTGACCTCATCATCTGTATAAAAGACACCTGTCCACAGCCTCAACCAGTCAGACTCCAAACTCCGCCATGGCCAAGACCAAAGAGCTTTCGAAGGACACCAGGAAAAGAATTGTAGACCTGCACCAGACTGGGAAGAGTGAATCTACAATAGGCAAGCAGCTGGGTGTGAAAAAATCAACTGTGGGAGCAATCATCAGAAAATGGAAGACATACAAGACCACTGATAATCTCCCTCGATCTGGGGCTCCACGCAAGATCTCATCCCGTGGGGTCAAAATGATCATGAGAACGGTGAGCAAAGATCCCAGAACCACACGGGGGGATCTGGTGAATGACCTGCAGAGAGCTGGGACCAAAGTAACAAAGGTCACCATCAGTAACACACTACAACGGCAGGGAATCAAATCCCGCAGTGCCAGACGTGTTCCGCTGCTGAAGCCAGTGCATGTCCAGGCCCGTCTGAAGTTTGCCAGAGAGCACATGGATGATACAGCAGAGGATTGGGAGAATGTCATGTGGTCAGATGAAACCAAAGTAGAACTTTTTGGTATAAACTCAACTCGTCGTGTTTGGAGGAAGAAGAATACTGAGTTGCATCCCAAGAACACCATACCTACTGTGAAGCATGGGGGTGGAAACATCATGCTATGGGGCTGTTTTTCTGCCAAGGGGACAGGACGACTGATCCGTGTTAAGGACAGAATGAATGGGGCCAAGTATCGTGAGATTTTGAGCCAAAACCTCCTTCCATCAGTGAGAACTTTGAAGATGAAACGAGGCTGGGTCTTCCAACATGACAATGATCCAAAACACACCGCCCGGGCAACAAAGGAGTGGCTCCGTAAGAAGCATTTGAAAGTCCTGGAGTGGCCTAGCCAGTCTCCAGACCTCAACCCCATAGAAAATCTGTGGCGGGAGTTGAAAGTCCGTGTTGCTCGGCGACAGCCCCAAAACATCACTGCTCTTGAGAAGATCTGCATGGAGGAATGGGCCAAAATACCAGCTACTGTGTGTGCAAACCTGGTAAAGACCTATAGTAAACGTTTGACCTCTGTTATTGCCAACAAAGGTTATGTTACAAAGTATTGAGTTGTATTTTTGTTATTGACCAAATACTTATTTTCCACCCTGATTTACGAATAAATTCTTTACAAATCCTACCATGTGAATTCATGGATTTTTTTTTCACATTCTGTCTCTCACAGTTGAAGTGTACCTCTGGTGCAAATTACTGACCTCTGTCATCATTTTAAGTGGGGGAACTTGCACAATCGGTGGCTGACTAAATACTTTTTTGCCCCACTGTATGATCCATTGTTGATCTGCACACAGCTGTTGTCACGAATGTCGCACTCGCTTACGTCACTGTCATGAGACATTCTCGCAAAAAAAAAAAATCACGGTTTTAGTAACGCAGTAACGCAGCGTTCCTACGGGAAAGTAATGGTAATCTAATTACCGTTTTTGCAATAGTAATCCCTTACTTTACTCGTTACTTGAAAAAAGTAATCGGATTACAGTAACGCGTTACTGCCCATCTCTGGTCAGGAGACGTTTCACAGAGAACAGGGAGTCAGTGGATTTTCACTTTGTGTTCATTTATTTCAAAAAACAAAGCGGGGTTTTATCAAGGCGAACCATTTTTAATTTGGTGAAACTCAAAGATGACCTGGAACCTCCACCTAGAAGGTCCCAGGTCACCTTTGAGTCAAGCAATACCACGTCCACCAAAACTTCTTGCACTTTTTAGCCTCGGTATCTTTTCTGTCAGAGTTTCAATTAAGTATTAATTTCATCTAAATGCCATACGGCTCATCTCATCACACACACACACACACACACACACACACACACTATAACTTAAATTAACATGACATCTTCAGCTTGGTAAAATTCAAATTTCCTCCTGCCCCAGGGGCAGTGCACAATGTTTCCCCCCAGACTGCTGATATCAGGCCTGTTCAAAATTTGGTGCCCACAAATATAAATGTTTTTTTATGTATATGGTGAGGTAATATCATAAACAGCCAATCAATCATCCTTCAACAGCAATAAATGTGCAGATAAAGAACCATGCAATGCTTTCATATCTGTGCATCCATTTGGTTTTAAGGTCAACTTAATCTAAAGCGTTGGCATCTTTTGCATCTTTCCATCTTATAGAAATTCACAGTTCTGAAGGTGACAAACGGCCCTATATGCCAGCCACATTAAGGCCACGGATTCTTCAGATGATTAAAATATTAAGGTAGCACTTGGAAGGAAATGAAAGACAAAGCAGATGATCGACAGAAGAGTGGGAGGCTTTTCAAGGGTGTTTGGAGTGCAGCGAAGTAGACATATTTGTTCGGCTGTATGATCAACACTCAATGCGGTTCATGAAGAATTAGAAGGAGACAAACAAAGGAGACAGAGATGAACAAACAGAGGGAGAGAGACAGCCTTCCAAACACAGCAAGATCAAAGTATTAGAGCTGCACGGTTGAAATTGCACTTTTTTTCCCCCCGGTGGTTATAATTTTGAAAATGGGGATGCGTGGCTGAAGTGCATTGTGAGGATTTACAGCACAGAGAAAAAGAGCTGCAAAAAGTCAGTGAAGAACCACGTTGCTGAATGCAGGCACTCTCACTTTTGTTCCTAATGGAGGAAGATGAACTTGTTCACATCAAACTCTAGGTCCTCTATTGTCAAAGGTGAAACTCAAGCCCCCATAATGGGAGCATCACTTTCAGTGGTGCCTGTATTAGGGAGTAAAAAGCAGGAAAAGCTCTCAGTGTAATTGTGAGGCTGTTTCACTGAAAAGCTCCAAGAGACAATAGTAAAAGAAGCATCTGTTTGATGGTTGCACTGATACTCTTATTTCACAGCCCATGCATTACTATGAGCTATGAAGCAGATAGTTCAATTCAAACACTACAATCAATGATGCTTTCCTCAACATTCAACATTCCAACGCTAAAGCAAAAGTAACAACGCTCACTTGGAGAGAAACAACTTCTTGCAGATGTTTTGCACAATTATTCACCAACCGCTGGGATCACCACAACATTCTTTCATTTGGAGCATCTTTGAAGGCTACTTTGCGTGTACTGCCCTTTTTTAAAACCCGTTTAGAACTTTTCAATTCGATTCAATTTTTTTTCTATCTCTCCTTCTTGATGAGGCCAAGGGTGTAGCTGTGGCTTGGGATGATTCCTGCCCACGTGTTGAAATGCCATTGGTAAAGATGCAGAGCCCAAAAAAGTACCAGTGTTGTGTAATCAGTGTGTGTGTGTGCATGTGTGTGCGTTTACATCACTTTGTGGGGTCCACACATTGTATGTTTACTATGCTTGTGGGGCCAAAAGCCCTTATGGGGACAAAATCCCTGTCCCCACAAGTTTGAAAGCATTTTTCAGATTAAATGTGGTTTTAGTTTCAGGATTACAATTAGGTTAAGGTTAGGCTTAGGCTAAGGGTTAGGGTTAGGCCTTCAATTTTGATGGTTAGGGTAAGTGGCTAGGGAAAGCATTATGTCAATCAGATGTCCCCACAAAGATATGAAAACACCATTGTGTGTGTGAGAGAGAGGGCGAGAGAGCAATGGTGTGAAGTATGAATGGATGAATGTGGCATCTAGCATTCTGAGACCTCCATAGAAAAGCTTATAGAGACACTGTCCCCTTACATTCCATAAAAATATATATTTTGGGGTCGTATTGCTTTTGGGTTTGTTCGTATGTTTACGATCATCTTTTGAGAGGTCCATTTAACCAGCTTCAACCTTCTGACTGATGGCCTCACATTATCTTCAAGCGCTCAGAATCAGCTTTAATCAGATGTGACATGACATTAACATGTCACAGACAATAACAACACGTGTAGCATTTATGGTTCAATCGTGCAATAATATTGAAATAAAATTTTCGATTCTTTAATAAATAAAAAAATAATAATTCAGTTAGTGTCTGCAAGCTGCCCAGTGCCTGAGGCAGAGACGCTCCTGAAGTTCTTCATTTTGGTCTCTGCCAAATGTTAATCCTGTAACCGTTGCAACTCTTTGATTAGCATAACCACAGAATAAGGTATTATTCTACAAGGTCTAATCTTTGCATATGGTCAGTGAGAAATGGGTTTTTCCCCTTTTTGATAACAACAGTTGCTACAATAATAGTAACAATAATAATTATTTGGACATCTTTTTAAATCACTTCCCCACCTTGTCTGTTTTTTTGTTTGTTTGTTTGTTTTCTTAAGGTTCAGGAATGAAGACAACAGGCACTCTGGTAGCAAAGAGAATACCAGACAAGGGAAGTTTTAGGAGAACACAGTTATTTCAGCCCACCCAACCAGGGTGTCGTGTCCACCCAATTGAGAAAACTAGACATAAAAAAAGCTCCCGACTGGGCAGCCAGCCCACTCCCTCCTCTGGAGTATCCCACCGCCCACTCTCTTACGTGATCAGAGGTACAAACACAAAGAGGTCCAAAACAGACTGTTGTGTGTCTGAGCGTGTGGAGGTGTTCTGCTATCAGCTCAGAGCAAGACCAGAAAAGCACAGACATATGGCTTGTAAAAAATAAATAAATGCATTAAAAAATAAATAAAATCACACACTTAAACGTCTAACCTGCTGTAACTCCAGCAGCTGAGTCAGATCGTTCATTTTTTACTCTCCTCTGTGCAGAACCAGTCTACCTGTGTAGCAGTTGTGTTGCTGTAAGATGTGTTGCAGTGCTCTCTCTCCCTGGGTTAACATTTCTCATGAAACAGTAGATCAATACTGTTGTGGTCAGAAAAACAAACGAGTTCTTTAAAAATCAGAGATTTTTCCTCATTTACATTTTTTCTGACTGTGCTGAAGCCATTGAGAGGAAACCCTTTGTGTCAATTAAATGTGCATTATGGCGCTGAACTGTTACTCATTACATTCTCGTGTACTTTTATGTAAGCAATGTTTTTTGTGTAACAATATGAAAATGAGCTTTTCTAACAAGAACCTTGATTTTCCCTCATGGAGAGATGCTTATGTTTCTATGCGAACTGGAGGGTGAATATAAAATTTAAACATTGACTATCACCTTGCTTTTACTGCAGCTGTAGTAGCATTGATGAAAGCAGTATTTGCAAGAATTTGGACACAAAAGGCTGGAAAGGTTTTGTTCTGAGGGTTTAAAGAGACTGCCTCTCAGTGTGCATATTAGTCATGTTATTCTTTTAAAGAATCAGTGTGAGCCCTGCCCACCTATTTTTGTTCTGGTTGACTATAGTAGACAGGAACCAGCCCTGATCCTCAATGTCAGAGGTTCCACCTGTCACTCCCTAAGGGGGCTAACTTTAGACTCTTTAGCTGAGAAGTCAGGTTCTGATTTGAAGCTTCTGAAGCTGTTATTAATATATGTACACTGAGCCAAAAACAATGCACACTATCATTTCAGTAATCAGCCATGACACCAGAAAGCAGATTTAGTTCAATCAAATACCCACTAGCTCAAAAAATATCATCATCCCCTCAGTGGGCCTGCACCTAGACCAGAAAACATAGCGCCAGAGCAAAGGACTAAATCACTGGATTCCTGGGACTTGTCGAAGATTCTTCAAGCTTCACACATTTCTGGTTTTTTCCCCATCACCTATTCTACCATTTACATTCACTTTTAGGATAGGGTCTAAAGACACAGCGGGCTCTCCCCCATCTACAAGAACAAGGTGTACTTGGCTGTAGATGACAAAGGTGGAAGTGTGAAAACAAGAAAAGATTATTTCTGAGACAGACAAATGACAGGTACATGAATGCATGCTGAGAGGGAAATAAGAGCTGGGCAGGCCAAGTGACAGGAGTTTGTCTCCTTTTACGCAGGTTTGTAAATGTGGCAATAACTGGCAGCAGGAGGCAGAAGCTTCAAGCAAAAGTACTCGCCTTACTAGAAATAATGATGTGGAATAAAAAGGTTACACATTCTGATAATGCATTTTTTTAATGAATCGGTGAGACGACATAAAAAAGATGGAAAAGAGATGATTCAAACACACAATGATGTAAAACAAAGACTGGACAAACCAAAAACTATTTGGAAAAAAAAGAAGCTGGAAATACATTAATATAGAAATACATAAACATTGGACAACACTGCATGGTGAGAGAACCACTTTATGACTGGGTTGGAGTCCAGAAGTGACTCACAGGAGAGCCCCAAAAAACAACTACAGGCAACAGAAGTGTGAGAATGGGAATAGCAGAAGCTGCAGTTGATGATCTCTCCTCTGATCCCACAGCTGGCATTGAACAGAAGCTACTAGGAGAGACAGATATATGACTGCCTGGCAGCACCTGTAATATTTCCAAAGAAGGTAGGAGAACTACAGCCAGAGCTATAAATAAGGCTATATAAACAAACACTGAGAGACTTAATGTGATGTAAGGGATGGAAGTGATGAGGGACCAGAGAATATAGAGGGCACCGGTCCAGGAGAAGCTCTAGGAAGGAAACAATCTCATCTTTTTTTTTGTCTGCTAGTTACACCATGAGCCTGAGGAAACACACATAGCAGATAATTATTTTAACACAAAGAGAGCAGACTCCATTATTGTCAACACAGAAGGATCCCTGCATGGAAAATGTTTAATTTGGCTGGCACACGCCACTGAACAAAAGTGATAATGTTTTAATAAAACAAAAAGTCCAGCTGGAAGATTTTTATTGCCTAAATGAATCCGTTAAAGCAACAAATTTGTTTTTGCTTTTTTATAGAATTCAGTGCAATCAAAGAGTTGTGGCATAATTTAATGTTGTAGGACACTTTATTGAACTTCCCATCAATTTGCTTCTGTACAACGGTCATATTCATTCGTGAATGCGTGTCAGTGAAATTGATTTTACGCACGTCATCAGTGACATATCCTATGAGTTATCAGGTGTTTTCGGTCTTTTCAACATCACACACCTGGGTGATCAGTCACTAGCTTGTTTCTAGACGGCTTGTTTGTCTCATGTTCATCTTGATGCCTCCCCAGCTATATCAGTGATGTACCTGATGGATCTCTTGCTATATATTCCTCTGATTCTCAGCAACTTGAGGGCCTGGTAGAGTGACAGGTTGGAAAAACCTCAGCAACCAAAATCAGTGGGGTAACAATTGGTCTTCCATTTCATAATTGGCCACTTTCTCTCCTCTCCAGTTTTTCCAGGGGGCACTCACTTCCACCAGGACTACCTGCCTGGAAGTTTGACATTAGAACCATGTCAGGCCTGAGGGTAGCCTTGCTATGATGTCCTCAAGTCGACCTTAAGCTGTCAGTCCTGTGCTGTTCCCAGAAACCTCTGTAGGGTTTGTGTCTTGTTGCATCTTCTCCCCAGCCTTGATAAAAGCAGCATTGCTGGAAAAAGATCCTTGTTCTGATAGCCTTTGCAATAACTCTCAGCAACTGGTATTGGCGCCACAAATAACACCCCTCATCCACTGCTTTTTGAGGAATAGTTTCAGATCCTCTTCCCTGGCACAGCAGGCCTGTGGGGTATCATTAAGATTAAGAAAATCTGGGGAAATCTCTGTACACAGAACATGAGGCTGAAACCTGATATCAAACAGCTGCAATCTTTGGGACACCACGGCCTACACAAAATCACAGCATGGCTTTCAAAACTGCTTTTGAAAATAACTGGCAGAAGTTGCTTTTGAAAACCAGTGGCAGAAGATCCAAAAATATAAGTTAAAACTTGATGATGCATTTAAGGGAAAAAAAAGTGCAAACAATTCAATTCAATTTTATTTATATAGCGCCAAATCACAACAAAAGTCGCCTCAAGGTGCTTCATAGATACAGAGAAAAGCCCAACAATCATATGACCCCCTATGAGCAGCACTTTGGCGACAGTGGGAAGGAAAAACTCCCTTTTAACAGGAAGAAACCTCCGGCAGAACCAGGCTCAGGGAGGGGCGGGGCCATCTGCTGCGACCGGTTGGGGTGAGAGAAGGAAGACAGGATAAAAGACATGCTGTGGAAGAGAGACAGAGGTTAATAACAGATATGATTAAATGCAGAGAGGTCTATTAATACAATTAAAACACCTTAAAGATGAACTAAAACTAAATGACCTGACTTGATATCAACTCACAGTTCAAAAACTAGCATCTATGAGGGTATTAGAGGTATATATTACATTACATAACATGGAGAACTTCCATCTGCTCTGATTCCAAAGACGCACATATGAGTGAGAAAAAAAAAAAGCACATTACACGCCATTACATTACACGAACATCCATGCCAAATAATGGGGCAGGTACTGGACCAGAAAATGAACAGCTCGCACACTGAGAACAGCACTTTTACCCTTTTTATTGCATTTTGGTAGTTCCAAGTTCCTGCATTTTTCAAACTAGTGTAAGTGTTGATATCATACTCAGCGACTCATATGGGAAGCTTATACAGATGATGGCGTTTTTTAAATACCATGAACCTGAAATTAGAATCACTTTTTAAAGATAGCAATGCAAAATAGAATTAAAAAGTAAAACACGTAGAAAAATGCAATACTGACTGGAGTGGACAACAACACTAGAACTCTGTAGAAGGTTTTTACAGAAATACCTTTTGCTTGTTACAGCATGACAACAGCACCTCATTGCATTCTGCATGTATACCAGCAGCATGGTACCAGGTGATAAACTGACCTGCCTTATATCAGGCCAGAATAGGAAAACATTCAGCCTTCAACTCTTACAGAGGGAAAAAAGCGGTGATGCAATCCCGTTGAAATCATACACCTGCCCCAACTTTTTTGAAAGCTTTGGATCAAGTTCAAAATCACTGTTTTAAAATAATATAAATAAAATTCATGCTTCAAAATTTGACATGTTCAGAGCTCACTGCATTGTTGAAAAGAAAAATAAAAGTATTCAACAAATAAAAAGTTGTCCTGTGTGTGAAAGCGAGAGTGAATGAATAGTGGCATTGTAAAGTGCTTTGGGTGCCTTGAAAAGCTCTATATAAATCCAATCCATTATTATTATTATTATTATTATTATTATTATTATGTTGTCTTTTTACCATTTTCTATTAAATCTGTTTAAATAATTTGTCAATTATTCTGGCTGTATTTCATTGTTGCACGTCATCAAGACAGTTTCGGAAATCTCATTTGCAAATGGTTATAGATTTTATCACACACTATATACACAGTATATTTCTTTGCACTTGTTTAAGATCTTGTGGATGACTTTGTTCCTTCCCTCCTTGTAAAGGACAGATAGTTTCAAACTAAATAGTGTATTTTAAAGTATGTATAGGTTTTATGGCTTCCTCTGTGGAGAGATTCTTCTTCCTAATGTCTTCTGAGCTTCCCCACATGATAGATTGCTGCACTGTGCAGATTTCGCTGGGGAAGCTGTGCAATTATATAGAAAGCATCAGATGAGAATAGTAAAGTGGAACCATAAAACAATTCTGCTTCAGTTCTACTCTTCCACTCAGCATACCAGTAGTGCCTGATATTATTTCGCCAGTCTTGCCATGTGCAACGGTAATTTCTCTAGTGAATTACCACTTCTTGACCTTTCACGGCATTAAGAAAGGGCACTTTCATAAATTGTGTATGGAGTAGTCCATCCAGCCTCTTTATCACTGATAGAAAAAAAGCAAAGGCAGCAAGACAGTTTTAGTCTGGGAATTTTTGCTCTGGTCATGTAGGCAATATTAATGATTAAATTCAATCTTTTTTTTTTTTTTCCTTTAATGTGCCTACAACAAATGGTAAAACAATATTTACAATAGCACCACTGACATTCATTAGTTGTTTTACATGGACAAAATACATTTTGTTTAAAGCAAATATTATCAGTTCTTCAAATCCTGCTGACTCAGGTGCTGTATATATTTAATTTTTAGATAATCAAAACTCCTATGCTGCTCACATTTTAGCCAACTTATAATGTTGCTTTGGGTTTGACTTGTGTAGAAATGCCATTGTGTTAACGGTTAACCAACAGTCTGACTGACCGAGTTGGAGCCACAAGACTTGGAAACACAAGGGGTAAACTAAAAGTGGTTTTATTTAACTTAAACTAGGTGGTAAACTAATGTGAGCCAGAAAACTTGGAAAACCCAAATCTATGACGTTCAGTTAAACCATACTGCAAGGGCGAACACAACCATAAGGGACAGTGTGACAGAGGATAAAGGGAAACTCAGACAAAATATACACACCAGGTAATTAGGGCGAGAGGACACACCAGGGAACACAGCTGAACAGAATCAGGCTAACAACAAGAGGGGGAGCAAGAGTAAACATGGGCTGTGTCCAATGTTCCCTCTAATTTTTTATATGTATGAGCGAACACACAAACTCCCTGAGCGGTCCCTTGGACCACTGTGAGCAACATTAGACGTGTGCACTGTGGTCACACCAGCGTCAAATCCATCCAAGTTACCTGGTTTATTAAAATAATGAAATTACAGCATTTACATTTATGTTAGACTACTTTTAATTAACTGCTTTAGCCCACTTACAATGAAAATTAAAAAAAAAAATTTGTTCATGACCTGTGAAGTATGTTAACACTATTGGAAGTAAAATGATTCAGGAAATTGGGCCTAAAAAACCACCAAGGCTGAAGGATGAGACAAAATCAAACTCCAGGATTTGGAGATGGTTTAAAAGCCCAAAGGCGATCATACTGGAGGGAAAGCAGAGAGGTGGGAGTGGCAGGTCTGAAATGGCAACAGAGTTAGTACATGGTTAATAGACCAATAGAGTTTGATTGAATGGACAGAATAGAATGGAATAGTGGCAGTTTTCAAGGCACTCATGGGTGCTTGATGTCCTCCTACATCTATATCCTACATCAATCCTGCCTCTAACCACTTTGGTGCCCTAGGCAAGATTTTAGGTGGCCCTCCATTGCAAGAGAAATAAATTCCTCTGCCCATTTACATACACTCACACAAGAAACTGAATAGCTTTGCCTTTGACATTTTCTGTACTGCACATGTATAAAATACAATGGATTTTGCTTCTGATATGAAAGCTAGATTTGATTTAAATTCATGTCATTGCAGTGAAATGCTGATTAGCAGAATGCAAAGATGCAGTGAAATGCAGTATTGACATTGTCATGATGTGCATTTTAACAGTGATTTAAAGTTTGACGCTATAAACACACAACTAGGCTAACAACTGTGATGCATAAAGGGGTAGAAAAGGAATAGCACTGTGACTGACTGTTACAGGCAAGGCAAACATTAGCTAACCGGATGGCAATAAAAATGTAGATAAATATAACAAATGTAATACCTGCTGCCAATACGTGCTACTGTGTCTTTGTACATTTGTCTGTTTTTAAGGAGGTTTGCTGAAAGTTTTGATTCGATCGATTTCAAGCTGAGCTGGCAGATGAGCTCCAGTCGCATCTAAATTTGTAATAGCTTAATTTTCAATAGCTTTTATTTACTATTATTATTATGTAAGCTATCTTACTTTTTGGTGCTTAAATCTAACGAAAGAGCAGGTTTTAAAATGAACAGTGAAAATGAATAAACAATAGTTCTATATTAGAACCGTTACATTATAAATGTGAACTATTTTCTTGACTGCTTGTCCAATTCAGGGTTGGATAAATGATGCGATCACAGTGGGGAACACTGGAGCCTTTCTAACGAGTCTACCACAGGGTCCTTCAACATCTAGGCATTAAAATTTAAATTCAAACAGCTCTTCAGGGTTTTCAGACTTGGTGGTGTTTTGTATGTGGTCCCACGGTTCTGATTTGACCGATGGCTCATCATCAACTCCTAAACTGAAGGTTGTGACTCTTTCCATCTATACAGCAAAATAATCTTGGCAGTCACTAAAAAGTTGATGTAGTGAAGTAACAATGACAATTAAAAAAAAACTGCAGGGATGCAACAATTATAGAACTAATATGTTTTACCCTGTGGACTAATGTAGCTATTACACATCTTAATGTGAGACTGGCTTGCCTGCAGACATTGTAAACAGCTGACAATAGGATACACTTTGCAGGCTGGAGACAGTGAGGTAGTAAAGCTGATGACTCATTACCCCAAAAAAAGCAGTTTTTGAATCACTTGTATCACTCAACAACCTTATCGAATCCCTGCAGATAGTGTGCATTGCAGTTGTTATATTTTACAAGCCGGGGAGGGAAAGAGAGGGAGCGAGCGAGTGGATCATCTTTAATTTTCCCCAGGTAGGATTTCAGTTTCTCGCTTACAGAAAGGTGAGATGGTACTTTAGCTAAAGCTGCTGAAGCAGAAATAATTGCCTACATTTATCTGCTTTTGTCTCCCGGAGAACAGCGCCAGCAGTAATGCTCGGCTAATCACTGTTGGGCTCGAGTAAAAACAGCACTGTCAATTCCAAAGGCAGACACAAAAATAGTACACGCATGGCACAAGAGGCAGCATTCATCATTTGAAACATTGTGGTTCGATAGCTGTATTAATGACCTAACACACATGCATACACACAGCTACTATAGAAAAGAGAGAGCTTGTTTTGTCAACAGTGTGTGCCCTTATGTTTTCTATTTGTGCTACAACTTTGTCAAAAGTAACTACCTATTCATTTGTTTTGCGGGTCATGAAACACGGTTCTTTACACTCTAACTGAATAGAGTGAAACAAATAAATAGTATAGGTATGAAATCTATGTGAAAAGCCATATTATGTGTGAAATGTTTATATCTCTGAAGGTCAAACACTCTGCATCGTTGGAATCCCACAATTTCACAAAGATACACTAATCTAATAGGATGTATAAACTAGAAAAATATAAGCTGATGGATGCAATGTGCATGAAATAGAATTAAAAACACACGCTGTCAAGCCGCATTATACTGTAATGTTTTTTTAACGTCTTGCATTCTGTTTGTGTAATCATTAAATATAAAAGGACAAACTGTCCTTGATTCATGTGTATAGATCGTGACAGTGGAGTTCGAACCAGATGTTGTTGATAGATCTTACTGTCCATGACTACTACTACAAATACAGGATTTCTATTTTAACAAACAATGGGGTGATTTTAATGTTACCTGCTCTGGTTTGTGATTATGTTTGTATGCTTTTCACTACCTCTCAGGAACAACTGCAGCCCAATTTGTTTAATGTGTTCCTGTTCTCTGGTCCTTCTGTACTTTAAATCTCATAAGAGGAAGGTGTATTTTAACAAACACAGCCTCTGTGGTGTTTTTTTTTTTTTTTACTGGTAAAAATGTTTTCTGTCCTCCTTCATTTTACCAACTGTGGGTCAGATATGGCTTGTGAAAACAAAAGTATCCATCCATCCATCCATCCATCCTTCCTACCTTCCTTTCTTCCTTTGCCTATCCTTGTCAGATACGACCTCAGAAGGTAGAACAAGTCATCTACTTATTGGAAGGTTGGTGGTTAAATATCTTCTTCCGCTTATCCAGGGCCGGTCGTGGGGCAGCAGCCTAAGCAGAGAAGCCCAGACCTCTTTCTCCGCAGCCACCTCCTCCAGCTTGTCCGGGACCTGCAAAGAGATATAATCTCTCCAGCATGTCCTGGATCTCACCCCGGGGCCTCCTCCTAGTGGGACATGCCTGGAACACCTTATCCAGGAGGCACCCAGGAGGCATCCTTGTCAGATGCCCGAACCACCTCAACTGGTTCCTTTTGATGTGGAGGAGCAGCAGCTCTACCCTGAGCCCCCCAAGGATGGCTGAACTTCTCACCCTATCTCTAAAGCTGAGCATAAACTGTGCGATTTATGGCCCATTTTGAGACCATTTTTCACTTGTGCAACCATTTTGGGGATCAGCCCGAGTTTCACCTTAATTGTGGGTCGTGCATCGTGTAGTATACATGGGGTAATGAAAAGCGATTAACACCTCACAACTAGCAGTGCAACATGTGATCTTGACACAAATGATGGAGGCCCAACTTGTAGAACTTTGGCAAACTCATCTGAGGCTTTTTGATGTGGCTTCCTAAAATTAGCAGGCAGGAGTTTGAGCAGGATCTGAATAACGCAACTGAAAAAAAATCCCACAGTGTATGCCCGCTTTTCATTAGGCCAGCCACCCATCAGAGGAAGCTCATTTCCGCCACTTGTTTCTGCAATCTCATTCTTTTGGTCACTACCCACAGCTTGTGATGACAGGTGAAAAAAGTATATAAAACAGAGAGAAACATGGGGTTAAACAGAGGAAACAGCATTGAGACATTCACTTTCATCTTCCCTCCGGTGTCTTTATAGTCTTCTTCTTCATGCTGGATGAGACTCACTACTCAATCAAATTAGAAATGACAACCGTGAAAGGTTACATAACTTTCCTGTGGAAATTCTGTCACAGACCAAATCCTGTAATTTTGGCAAGACCGAGATCACATACAGATCAATGACTTAAATCATCAGCTACCACAAAATCCCACTAGAGGTTAACTGGATTCAAATGGAGCTTAAGATTCAAATGTCACCCAAAACTGAGCAGCTGAGGAAGACTTCTCTTTATGTGCTGTAAATGTAGTCTTTCATGCAGGAGCAATGCTTGCCTGCAATTTATTGTCCTCATGAAACATAGTTGCTATTTTAATAAACTACAGTGACTGAAAAGAAAAAAAAAAACTACAGTGAATGAAAAACAAAGACTGCATACAAAAGATGTCAATGGGATGCAACTCATTTGTTTTTTAAACTTTGTTTGGAAACCTCTACTTTAGCATTTAGGTCCTTGACATCTTTATTATTATCATTATTGTTATTTGGTTTAATTGGCTATCAGTTAATGCAATCCAACTTGGGCAAAAATAAATAAATAAATAAAAGAAATATGGCCTTCAGATCAGTCAGGGACCCTTTCTGTTGGGTTTCTAGAGGGAAATGTGGATTCCTCAACACCTGACAAGGCTGAGGTTCCTGCTTGTTGCCACTTAAAATCAGTCACAAACAGGATGCTGCACCAAAAACCTCCCTGCGATTGCTTCCACTGCATATAGCATACAGTGATGATGATTAAAATACCAGAAGTATGTAACTATCCAACAAGATTATCCAAGAGATTTGTGCATTGAAATGTACTTCTTGGATAGTCTGTAGTAAAATTCAGCATAGAATGAGCCACATTATTATTTATCAGGCAACTGAAAAGCAAACTGCCAAAAGACGCCAACACCACAAGCGATGATGATGCACCTGATGATGCGTCACTTTAATCGTGTGTAAAATTTCAAAGAAATAGTTTTATAAAATATATTTGTCATAGAGACTTTTTTTTTTTAAAAATCCCAGGGAATAAATATTTGTTTTTCCTCTAATGGTTTATCATGGGAGTCTACAGCAACCAATGCACCTTTAAAGTCAGCCTCAAGTGGCCATTTGAGGAACTGCACTTTTGTTTTTTAGCAATTTCGGTTTGGCTTTAGTTGGTTACAGTAAATGACTGCCAGCTCTATTTGTCAATAAAAAAATATAATTTTATGTCTAGCTTCTGAAAACTACACCAACAGTTTCTTTTATCTTGCATACTACATTGCTGTGATAATATTTTAACCTCCTAGGACCTAGGTCCACATATGTGGGCATCACATTTTGGGTTATTTAGACCAAAATACTCAATTTTTCTCTACAAGGGACTGATATCCACTTACGAGGACATTATACTGCTACTGTTCTATCGAAATTTTAAACAAATATCCTCATTTGTGGCTCTCATTTTTCTTAGAAACAAAAATTAGGTAAAAAAAAAAAAATTGGTAATTGTTTGTTTTTACATTCATCAGGTTCCAATCAGCCCAAATATCAAAAAATAATTAAAAATGCATGCTGTGGAAGAGTTCGGGTCTTAGGAGGTTAACTCACTTTAACACTACTATATTAGTGAGGAATTTTGGGCAGAATTTCCTATACTTTGATAACAAGGTGGAAGAATGTAGTGGCATTTTGTAATTGAGGCTTTTGTTTGTTGTTGCTCCAATGGGGGGAAAAATCTAGCTGAAAATGTTCTGTTTATTTGACCTGTGGGTTCGGATTTCATGGCTCAGTTCCTTGGAAAAGAATGATGCATCGGTAATTGCTTATCAAGGAAGTCATAGCCCAGCCCTTTCTGAATGGGCCTTGTTAATGGCTTTCAGCAAGGAAGAGTCAATCAGTGGTGTGCCATTAGAGGATAATAATACCCCCATTTCCTCTGCTTTGATGCTCTCCAAATTACCTTGATTTTTTTTCCCCCAACCTCTTTCAAATCCACACTGAGAGAGTGACATGAGCAGGAGGGGTTATTAAGCCTAAATCCCCACCACATTGAGAGGTTGCAAGGTTCATCCATAATTCATGCAGGAAGACGGAGAACAGATTGAATTGTCACAACTCCGGCCAGTACAGATGGAGAGAACGAGAGAGGAATGAGCTGTTCTCCTTTTTCTCAGCTTCCAGATCAGGAATACAAAGGACGCGATTAGCGGGCGGAGAGGGTCAAACTCCTGGGTTCAAGTCCACTCTGTTAAAGAATGTAGCTAATCTTCATTTAACTTAAACTAGCTCTTTCCAGTCTGTGTATGCTCTGTCTGTGCCTGTCAAATTTGGGGGTTATCGGAGATTAGAGTAGCTTAGAAATGAGGATTTGTTCATCGTGTGTGTCAGAGGTTAAATAAGGGAGCATCAACTGACGTTTGAAATAAGAAGGGATCATGGGGCAGTTTAAGGTCAGGAAGAGGTGATTTCAGTGTTTATCAACTGAAAAGCAAACCTTTACTCTCACTTCTGTACTGACCAGCTTTTTTCACTGTTTAGCTGGTTGAGTTGGGTCGAGAGGCTTTAGTTGACTAACTATTGTACAATCGTACGTGGTTAGAAAACAAAGCAGGGCAAACCTGGGTGGGGGGGCGGGGGGGGGGGGGGGGCACATGCAGAAGTCTTTTTTTCATTACTTGCCTTCATCGGTCACCATCATATGCATTTGAAATAAATAATGCATAAATAAATAAACATGACAGGAAGGGACTGTCAACAAGGTGCATTCTTTCTAATATCTAGCAACTGGTGATTCATCTGGCAGCTTAAGGACATTGAATTCTATTCAGTCCAAGTCTCACATGCAGCATTTGCCATCTCAAGTCAAGGATGTGATGGCTACTGTATGCATCTTTAACATACAGTCTATGGTGACGTGAACTCAAATGTATAAAACAGACTGGTTCTTATATAGTGCCCTTCTAATCTAGCTGAGCACTCAAAGGACTCTATAGCCTACACCATGCCTCATTCACACACAAGCACATTTTTCAATGCTCAATTCACACTCCGATGGATGCATAGGAGAGCAACTTGGCATTAGTATCTTGCCCAAGGATATTTAGCGTGCACACGGGAGCAGCCAGGAATCAAAACTCCAGCTTTCTAATTAGTAGAGGACCTCCTGAGCTACAGCCACCCAAAAATGATGCTTGAGTGTTTAAAAAAATTACTTAAAAATCAGTACATTTAATTATTTATGCATTTATTGTATGCTATATGCAGTGGAAGTTGTTGATTGAATAGGATCTGCCTTAAGTGAAAACAGAAAAAAATGGTGTACCCAGCTTAACAATAAAATTCTGACAAAAAGAAATGTTGTAAAGAGGGAGAAGAAAAGTCAAAGCAGATACCATAAAACATATAAAAAGAGCAGACGTGTAGCTCAATGTGGAGCTACACAGGTCACACAGTTACATTAAGACCCTCTAATTTGCTCTCTACACAGTTAAGTTTATGGTCATAGATGTTTACTGAAGTAGTATGGCCACAGTGTATGAAAATGAAAAGGCAACCCTTAAATGAAAAAACAAAAACAATTTTCTGCAAATGCTTCAGCATTTTTAATAATGATTGCTTTTGACTCAGTCACTGTTCTATTACTTTTGTAATACTCTGATGGCTAAAAGTGTCCAACCCTTTAAAGCCCAGTGTATCGTATGTGATGCATGTGTTTTTTGTGAATTTTTGATACTTCTCATTTTTAATGACTAAATTGCAAAAATATGGCTTATGTAGCAAATGTGATACTAATTAAAACTTATATATGCAGATTAAATTTAATATATTATTATATATTTTGTCTAAAGGTTCAACAAAAACTCCATTATCAAGAAATTAAAGATTTCTGGCAGTTATTTTATTGTTCTGGTTTTAAAGGGCTAAAGAAGACTGTAAAATACAGGCAATGTGCTCTCATTTTAATTTGATTAGACCAAAACAGTTAAATATGAGATCATACAGGATATTTGATAAACACAGAGTGGCAAGATCTCATCACATCTCATCTAATTTCATCTCATGCGGCTTCATAAAGTGATCTGGGATCATGTTCCTTGATTGTGGTTGCTGTAATAGGTAAAAAAAAAAAAAGTGTCACCTTCTGCATGAGCTCAACTAGAATAGCCTGGTGGAATGTCTCATTACCAGGCCAGGCTCAATCATCATTTGTGTTAATTAATGAAAATTGATGAGGGACTGACATTGTTCATAGTGCATTAATTATGTACATTGACTTCCTCTGTCTGCAAATGCAGCACTAAGAAAAAAGGATAAATGGAAGAAAGAATACGGGAAGAGTTTGCAAAGGAAATCACTAAAATAGCAACAGCCTTGTGTTTCTATTGTTTGATTGATAGAATTAACAGGACTTTAAAATGACAAAAACACAGTACATGTTGGAAAGCAGAAGCAGGTAAAAATGATATCATGAAATAGTGTAACAGTATGGTACACATGAAGTCACCCTACATGTTAACACTATGCATTTTTTTTCCCTTTTCATCTGCCATTTCACACTTTTACAAAACCATGAAAATGACCCGAACCCTGCCCCAGGCTTTAGTCATTTTCTATGTATTACATGACATGTGAACATGAAATATGCCTGAAGTGACTTTCTATTTATAGCCATTCCAGTGATACAGAATAAAAAAAATCCTTCACTGCTGTCACTATTGGTCTTTAGTTTCCATTGTCTTTGAAGAACATCATAACATGAGTCCTAAAGGCTGCGCTCCCGTTTTAGTGGACTTTCCACTTTGTTTGTTGGGTGAGTTCAGCAGGCAGGGTATAAGAGGGTCACTGTGAGAAAAAGAAATTGCTGCGTTTATCAAAAAGAAGAATGGAAATGGCTCTTGATGTTTTATCTTTTGTTTTATGTTTTATTGCATACCTAATTATTAAAACACAGTCAAACATGAGCAACTGGGGTTTCCCACCAAGCCGTGGTTGATAAAGTGTAGCAGGTTTTACAGAGCAGGAAACCACTGGAAAATTGCTAATTAGCCTTTCAAAACAAAAGCATCAATCCAGTCAATGAGAATTAAGCTAATTGTTTACTGCTCTGCTACATTCATATCTACTGTATGGAAAAGACCTACTGACTCCGATTGCTATACTTTTGTTAACCTTGATGACCAATTAAATATAATACTCATAAACTTAAAAAAAGAAATACAAAGAAAATATTTCTACATATCGCAGCGATTCATAAAGACTGCAGAGTCTGGACGAAATGTCAGAAGAAAGCTTAGCCGATTTGGGTTATTCAGAAATGCAAGGTGGAACATTTTCTGTGTGACTTCCTGCTGTGTAATTCTACACTGCACACGGAGAGTGTTCACACTGTGCAATTTGGTGGATTTTTTTTAACACCAGTCAACCCCCATTTTTCAGCTTGCAGGAACAATTGTTCAACAGCTTCAGGTTAAAAAGGTTAAAAAAAAAAAGACGAGACTTTTGAGGCAGTAGACGTTTCCTCAAGCTGCTCTAGCATCTATGTTTTTCCACTAAAAACTATGACTTTTGTAGAGAAAAACACCATTTGTGCTCAAACTTGAAAGACTCCTGACATAAATGCTCATTAAATGTCAGGTCACATTCATATCTGCTGCTTACAAACTAAAGATGTGATTCAAATGTGATTTGTCAGATATAAAATGCCTGTGTCCACGTTTCACACAGGAAACTACAAAGGCACAAGAAGCCATCTACATAACCGTTTTCAGATCCTACAATGTGACCTTTAATGTAGTGTTGTGAGTGCATCATTGAGAGATGGAATGAACTAGAAAGAGAAATATGGCTTTCTGACGCTGAAATCTTGAAAGTGGTTTGACTTTCAAGACAGAGTATAATAGAAGAGAAGGGATTCATTTGATATGATCTTCAAATGCCACCATTCGTCACTCTTTGAAAGTTAGTTTTTGTCCTTAGACCAAAGTGAAAGCGTTTCGTAAGTCGTGGGCTTTTATTTTGAAACTCTCACCCGGATGTCCCGGCTGGTGGGGTATTAGAGTTAGCTTAAAAGCAGCTCGCTCCTCGAGTCAGAGCGAAAGTTGTCTCCGCTTGGAAAAGTGGTGAGACGGGACCCTGCTGTTCGCACCGCTGTTGCTTCGCGCGCTTACTCCCGCAGAGATGAGGCGGAAGGAGAAGAGGCTGCTGCAGTTCGCCGGGCTGCTCATAGCGGCTCTGTTATTCCTCCCTAACGTCGGGTTGTGGTCTTTGTACAGGGACCGAGTGTTTGACAACTCTCTCTACACAGTGGACGCACCGATACAGGTAAGAGAAGCTCGGCTTTAACGCTCCCCGTGTCACGCAGGGGTGCTAAGACTTTAAAGGCAGTCTTAAAAAACATACACGCATCGTGTTTCCTCACTGTGTCCGCTTGTTCTCGGTTTAAAAGACAAGCAGGGAGACGGTATAGCCTCGGTTTATTCTCGTTGAGACTGGGACATCTGAAACAAAGACCACACTCTCATACAGGAGACTTTTAAACTACAAAAAACACGTAAGAATTCACTTCAAGTAAGGAAAATATGTAATCCAATCTTCCGTATATGTTGTAAAATCAGGATCAGGTTCAGGATAATGTAGTGAGACGTGAAACACAGTGTTGCTTAAGGTAGCCGTCATTCACTCAAAATAGTAAGACGTGCAGTAGAATTTGCAGAAGAGTGAGATTACAAAGCAACCCTGTCCTTACTTTAAAGCCTCGTAAAGTGTGGACAGAGCGTAGCTTCAGTAGGCTGGTTGAGAAAGGGAAATCTGAAACAGAGAAAATATTCATATAGGCGACTTTAAAAGTGGGCAATATGAAAAAAAACCCCCAAAAAACTAGAAAACTATTGAGAATATCCATAAGACACATTCTTTTACCACTATCTAAAAAAGAAACATAGGATAAAGAAACCTAGGTGTTCCCAGGTTCAGCACCATGGAGAGCGCCCAAGCGTTGCTCAGGTTCAGCACCATGGACAGAGCCAAGGCACCTAAAGGATCGCAAGACAAAGTTTGTTGGGTGTTAGGACAATTTCAGCACTATTGCTTTATTTCAACACATTAAACAATGAGATGTGCAACAGTCTGGCATTCAAAGTTAATCATCTTCACTGTCTGGATATTGATTTTTTTCTGTGCTTAGCTTGGTTTTAGTGTAGTGGAACTGAGAGATTTCTTTATGATGAACAAATGCTTTCATTGTGGGATTATACGTGCTTCAGCATGAGCTTCCTGGCAGTCAGCTTTGAATCCCTCATTATTGATTAATATTAAGGAACTAATTTGTTGGCATGTCATGTGAAGAATAACAAGGAGCATCTCCCAGATTGTAAAATTATATTCATGACCATTCTTTCTGATTGGTGGTGTGAAAGTGCTTTGTCTTTTAAAACCATGATGATCCTAGTTGCTGTAGTGTCTGTACTGTACTCTATTGAAAAGAAAATGCAATATTTATTTTACTAAGGCTTCCACACCTGAGAGGCAGTGTACAAAAATACAATAAAATAATAAAGGTATGTGGCTGGTGTGAGGCATCTGCTTGACATTGCAGGCACTTCCATTACAATTCAGCATTGTTGTAAAGTTATAAACATGGAAGATGTTGTAAATTTAAAAACTGTTTTTCATTCCTCTTTGACATTGAGGTACTTTTATTGGAGAATCATATGTAGAAGGCATGTATCGAGTGAAGAGCACAGCAATACTGGCTTTCTGCCCGTCAGTCATTGGCAAACGCTTCGATGTGCCTCACCTCTAATAAGAGAGACAAGACGAATGTTTATGCAGTAAGCTTCCAGTAGTGTCAAAGGTTCTCTTTTTCTTTCTTGTAAATTATAAAATGAAACAGAGGAAGGCTGCTAATGCTCATACTGCTGACAGGCTTTTGGAATTTAAAATCAGTCCAATGAAATTTTTGGCTCGAATTAATTTTCTCTTGATTGGTAGTCCTTTAAGTGAGAAGAAGTGGCTGTCATAAAAAAAAGCTTCAACATTGCAAATCCATTTACAACTTTTTCATTGTATTTAGACTCAACATATCCAGCGTCTCTGTACATAATACTTTGACAAAACCATTCATTCCTTCTTGATGCGTGAGAAGAAAAGCCACACGTTCAGCGTCAAATTTACACTGAAAGCATGAAATGTTTTTTTTTCTTTAACATTCCCTCAGTGATGAAGATATATCAGCTCAGTTTCTCTGAGGGATTAAACGACATTCAAAACCATGAAGTAAAAATTACCACTTAAGCATGATTTATGTGTAGATTTGTGGATTGCCAGCCTGCGTTAATGTTTTTGATGTTTTTGCATTCAGTCATCAGTGTAAGGTGCCCAATCACAGCTTTCCTGTTATTGATGCTTGCATTGATTTCTGTTCCATTTCCACTGTTGCAGCGGAGTAGATGAGAGCCAGTGATTAGAATTGATCATCTACTGCCTGACGTATTCAGTTCCCTTTGACTGAACAAAGAAATCTACCTCTTGGGCTGTAGCCAGTGCCAATTATGAAAATTTGAAGTTCACATAGTAGCTGTAAAATTGAGCAAGTTCCCTTTTTTTTAGCATTAAAAACACTTGTTTACTGTCTGGCTCTAAAAAGAGTTTGGCCTGTCTGCATATGTTCCCCTTCATAAGAACTCTGACTGGTGTGAATTTTATAACCCATCCACCTGGATGCTGCAGTGCGGGCTGTGGCTCATTTTACCGATAGCCGTCCCGATACACGAGTGAATAAACTAGATGTTTCTGCCACGTCTGTGCTGTTGGTACCTGTTGAAGCCGTTTAATGGACTTATCTGTCTCATATTATAGTCAAAGAAATCTGAGCTTCAGTTTTACTCAATGAAAATTTTATATTTTATTAGTTTGCAACAATGATCAGTAGGTCATCTGCATTGTGCCTATCCGTTTTGTAGCTGCAGCATGACTTTTGTCTTCACAAAAAAACATGTCAGGGGCAAAGCTCAGTTCATTTTATATAGTGCCTATGACAGAAAAGGCTTCCTTTCCATTTTTCAATTTAACAGCTAAACAGTAGGGGACATATTAGGGCTACTGAAGATTAAAATAATAATAATAACATGAGTTATAACCCTGAATCTTAGAGATTCAAGTTGTAAACTTATGATAATAATTACTTAAGAAAAAAAAAAGAGTTTTTATTTTTCACTCTAGGATTCATATGCTGAACTTAGTAAAAACAGCTTTTACTTAGTAACCTCCCAGTGACTTAACACAGAGAGCCAGACGCCTATTTCAATAAGGAGAGATCACTTGGAAGAATTGAACATTATTTATTGAGATAGAGGAATTAATGTATTTGGCGATTAGACTCCAATAACCCATCTTGGAAGAACAACATTGCAGCGGTGATAGGATTTTAGGACAGGACTCCCTGGAGTGGTTGGTGGTGGTGGTGAAGATGAGGACTGAGGCCTGTGAAGCAGAGATGTGGAGAAGGTTGGTTGCGCAAATGAAAGTCTGAAAGGGAGAATGACATAGAGCAAAGATTTAAACTACTCGAAGCAGAGGCTGATTGGCTCAAAGAAGGTGGGCAAGAAGATGAGTGGACTAGAGTAATGATGATGGTGTTGAGATTGACAGCGTGGGAAAGAGGTAGTAATGTAGAGAACACAGACAAACACCCAGGAAAGCAGCCAGATGACTGATCACAGATCTTCTTTATGAACTTGCGCATAAGCTTCATTAGATATAGACAAGAATATATTCTTAGAAAGAGTTAGTTTAGTATCTTTAGACAATTAACAGTTTTTAATACAATAAACTATGATTATTAAATGTATTTACGGGATGTTGAGTTAGGATAGAGTTCTTGTTAGGACAAAATAAACCTGAATGCAGGATACCATGGAGGTGGATAATAATAATTCACTGAAATTAAACAAAAAGAGCTACAGGACAATGGCAGGATATCCAGAATGAAGGTAATCAGGATACTAACAAACTCCAAAAGAACAGAATTGGAACACAAGGAAAAGAACACAGGACATAGGAAAGCAAACAGGCGATGTGATAGCGACAAGGGGAGAGGAAAGATAACACACACACATACAGAACACAGGTGAAAACAATCACATGGATTGAAATCTGACACTGCTGGAAACAATTAGAGAACCTGAGGGAAATAAAGACAGGAAGTCGGGGACCTGGAGCAATGCAAGGAAAGGCAATTACCAAAATAAAACAAGAAGTGAAAATTTTCCGATTTTGGGCAGGTCATGGCGGACATGCGATAGTTCGCGCTGATGGACGTAGGAAGTGTTATGAACAGCTGATTGGATCGGCAAAGCGTGTTTCTGGAATATTATGTTTTTGTTGCTGCAAGTGCTTTTTATGCAGTTTTTGCAAAGCTATATGTGGAAGGAAACTGTGACCGAGGACAAGCTGATGGCATAAGATGTAAGTACAACTCCTCTGGTTTCATATGCAAAAAAAATTATTGCGCTAGCTTATGTGGTTGCAGATCTACCGGGATTTAAAAATAGTTATGCAAAACGGAGCATGCCCACTCTGACTGGCTTTAAAGGGTTAATCTTAATTATGCAAATTCTCATGACCACTGATCAACGACCACTGATTAAAGACCACTGATCAATGGCCATGAGTACCATTCACAGAGAGTTGGAGAATGGCTGCAATCACAGCGTTGTAATTTAAGGGAATAAATTTAATTTAAGGGAATTCCTGACTTATAAAATATATTCATCTAAGGAAAATGTAATATGCAACTATGTAAGCAACAAGTTAATCGGGAATATTTGTGCATTAATATAGTGTGGTAAAAACCAGCTACGTCAAATCTCCAAGTCAAAGCCCTATATTACACATAAAGACCTTGAAAAGCGTATCCATGCCTTCATTACTTCGAGACTGGACTATTGCAATTCTCTCTCCTCCAGCATTTGCAATTTGTTCAAAATGCCGCAGCACGCCTCTTAACTGGCGCCCAGTTACCCAACAGACCTTCTCGACATGTATAGCCCCAAGAGAGCACTCAGATCCTCTAACCTACTGCTCTTAGTGCAACAAAGGCCCCGACGAAAGACTAGAGGGGACCGAGCTTTTGCAATTGCCGCACCCAAACTCTGGAATAATCTTCCTATCGATGTCCGCATATCAGAGTCCATTCAGTCGTTTAAATCATGCTTAAAAACTCACCTGTTCCAGCTAGCTTTTGACGCAAATTAGTTTGGACTTCCACCTGGTCTGCAGTTGTGCTATGTAACTGTAACTGTAACTATAATTGTTTTTAACTTGTTTTGTTGCCTTTCTTTTAATCTGCTTTGCTGCCTTGTGTGAAGCACTTTGATGGACACTGTCCTTTTAAAATGTGCTATAGAAATAAAATATTGATCTGCAATTTCTATGTAATTTAGATATATGAATCTCTTTGTGGTGGTTTTTGGCAAAATGTATTTCCTCTGTAAAAAAGCTGAAGTAAGTTTTCTTGATCCAAAACAAATTTCATTTCATATCATGCTGCGAGAACATCAACATCAGAACAATAATGCTTTCTGATTCACTCACTTGTGCTGCGTTCATGTCATGTGGGATTGAAGTTAGAGATGGAAAAGCTTGTCATTTGCCACTTAGATGAATTTACAACATCAGGAAACTTAAGAGGCTTGTGCAGTCATAGATTTGGTAGTGTGAATGTTAAACAACACTCTGAATACGCAGAGATGCGCATAAAGTGTTAATTTTTGCATTTAATTCCCTTCATCAGGGATTTTAGTTAATGTGAGCTGTCTTATTGTTTTTCTTTTTATGCATTTGATGTATTGGAGCTCAGAAAAATCTGAGTCATCGAACACGCTCGCTGTTGTGAATTAGGAAGCCAGTTTACTCCCACTTGACATAAAGTGCCATTATTTCTGTATCATGTGTACTGAAAGGCATGGACTGAGCGAAAAGGAGGGAGACAAACGGGTTAGGCTGCCAGCACATCATCATCCAACCCTAGCATTTATCTTATTTTAACCTCTAATGGCACAGAAACTCCTTTACACTGTTGGAAACCGGCTGCAGACATTCATCTTGTCTTCTGTTTGTTTCTTGTAAACTTTTAATAGCTAAAGACAAATGGAACAAAAAACAAATAAGGGCTAAAGGAAGGAACAATATGTGTGTCTGTGCTCGGCGTCTGAGTGCTCCCTGTGGGCTGTTATGGCTTCACTGAAGTAGATAAAAATCAATACTCTAATCCCATTCAGGCTTTTCCCACATAAGTCTTGTTAGAGACGTTTGTAGCTGATATTTTCTTCCCCTTGTTGGTTTCTGTCTGCTTCACTTGTAGACTACACATCGCTTAAACCATCAGAATGAGATCAGAGTGTATTCAATACAGAAAGGGTGAGCCACATTCTCATTCATAACCAGTCTCATTCATAACCAATCTGTCCCACTGCTGTATTAGATATAACAGGATATAAATGAACAACATTTATATTTATTGTTTTTTTGGGTTTTGTTAGATGGATTTACCCAGGGAGCCGGACATAGAAGGCTTTTCTGGTACTATGTCCTCATTTGCACTTTTTCATATCCACATTACTGCGATTAGAACTTTGCATTTCTGCTTGACCCTCAGTCATAAAACCATAAAGAGTAACAAAACATCATTTGGGAATTCTCAAACCACTACCAGGACCCAGGACTCATTTCCACAATTTATGTGTAGATTCAGTCGCAGCTATAATATCTCAAACTGCTACAATTAAAGCCAACAGTCTTTCCACAGCTTTGCACCACCAAGGTTAAGGATTTCCACTTAAGGAGCATGTCTCACATTTGATTTACACTGAACAGAAAATTACTGACATGCTTACTGTGTGATAAAATTGGTTCTTCTTCCCTTATTTTTATCTCTTAGTCAGTTCTTAACCACTAGCTTGTTATTCGCTTGAAAATATCCCAGAATTTTGTCAATAACAACTGAAAGTAAAAATGTAAGGTAAAAAATGGACAACCTTGGGCTCTGTCACTGAAAGACACTTGGGGAAGCTGAGGCTCACTTATGTGACTTAACCTAAAAATTCTCAACACTGACTCTGAAAACATTTTTTTTGCGATATGTTGATTTTTATTCCCTATAGACTTGGTTGTCAATGCAGTAATATGTAGCCTGTTCTTATTTACTAGTTTAGTAGTGAAGAGTGGGCAGGAAAGAGGGGAAGAGAGAGCGGGAGAGGGCATGTAGCAAAGGGCCGCTACATTTCAGAACCTGAGTGGTTTTCAAGGAGAATGAAACTTTTCCAAACTGGGATGTAAGCAATATGTTTAAATGCAATATGAATGCAGTGTGAACGAATGCTGTGTTTGAACCGTCAGCCCTACTTTCACCGAGCGCTGAATGAGACTAATCACTTAACGCGACTGAAAGCTTTGGCTGCGCCTGTTGTTCCGCACTTCACCACTTTGTCTATGCTTTGTTGCGTAGTGTTGAATTTTCATGTTATTACTATACTGAAAAAGTTTTATTCTGAAAAGAAACAAAAAAATCCACTGTTTGATTTAAAAACCAAATGGCCTTGAGATAACTGTACTCACCAGTGTGGCTAAATGCCTTTCAGCAGCACAGTGACAGCTCTTTCTATTAAACCAATTGATTTGCTTCTCTTAACCATACCGAGCATTGATCGCTGTAGTGAAGGAAGGAACAACCTGTCTCTGTGTTCTCTGCTCAAAAAAGAGAACCCAGCGTGACTGTGGCCCTGCAAATCAGCCTAAGTTGATGCTTTCAACGGGGCAGATGGAGAGCATGTGGGATTAGGGAAGCCACTGCAAATCACATCTGTTTCTTTAGTTAGTGGCAGCAAAGCTGAAAGGCAACACGCGAAGCAACGTTACTCATCTGTAGTCAGAGTTCTGCTGACAGGGTGATATTTAGGATGGTGTGGAATGGAGGACTGCAGGGTTGCAACTGCAGCTGATGGTCATCTAACGTTGAGCTCCATAACCAAAGACAAAGAGGTTCAGTTTATTGTGGCATTTTAACTGAACCTGAGCTCAGTCATTACTGCAGATGTGCTATGCATCCATGAAAATTTTCTTTCTTTATCAGTGTAACACTTCACATATTTCAGGAAAGTTGATGCGTGTGTCATTCGTTATTTATTGCTGAATTATTGCTTGTTTCCTCTGTGATATGAAACATCACAGATTCCAGTTTGTAGTGAGAACGGAGTTACGGACTCACCTCAGTGATTATTTAAGCTTTAGTGTAGTGGAAATTCTTCAGTTGTTGTTGAACATTCATTTGTTTTCTCACCTGGAGGTAAACCTGCTCTCCATTTTAGTGTACTTCTGAAGCTTAGCGCTGGTCTGTGCTCGGGGGCTGATACTGGGGCCTTTCTGCCAGCTTTGCCTCTGGCTATAGATGTGACAGGAAGCTGCTCTTTGAGCTTGCAGCACCAGAAATCCTGTGCGGTGACCATTAAGTACTGCTTCTTTGCTGCTTTCCTCTCCCTCAGACATTTTAATAAGGAGCTTATATGAACAGCTGATGTGAATTTAAACAACAACCAGTGACGGCTGCAATCCCAGCATTTCCAGCATATTATGCAGGGTGTATTTTTGTGGTATTTGTCTTGTACTTTTTGAAAAACTAACAGGTTTTGAAATAACCGAAACCATTGGAAATAAATACAGTTTAGTTTATCTTGTTAAAAATAACAAACAACATTAAATTATCTTTTATTGTCTGTACCTTATATCACCCGGATGATGTTTGTTGTGATTTGGATTTACATATATAAAACTGAATTGATTACTCATTGAATTACTTTTAACCACTGTTTTGTAAAGTAGTGGTTAGCCTTGCCATCCCACTACACCAAGATCAAGGGTTTGAATCCAGAGCGGGCTAGTGGATGCCTTGTGTACAGCTTTTATATTCTTTCTGTGCCTTTGTGGGTTCTCTCTAGTTATGTCTCATGTTAGGCCTCAGTTACACAGGCCTAGATGGCCTGCTGGCAATCTCTGGTTGTTAGGGAAAAATGTGTCTAATCCTTGGTGAGTGATTGGTGGCTGTCCCTGGGTGGGACTGGTTACAAAAAGGGTGCTAGACCAAAAATGTTGTTGTGAAGTTGTCGCTAGCAGATTGTCAAAGTCACCTGTGGTTTCCATTGAACTTGGTGAAACTTGGTGAAAGTGTGATACAAACTGGGAAGAGAACATTTACCTTCAGAGTAATAGTGGCACCTTTTTGGTTTGTCTGTGAAGGTTCTCAGTCATCCAGGTCATCGTAGTCAAAGGAGCTTGCAAAGAAAAGCATCTGGACTTCTTTAAGTTGCTTGAAGACGTTTCACCTCTCATCCGAGAAGCTTCTTCACTTCTAAGGTCAAATGGTGGAGAGTCCCAGATATAAACCTAGTGGTAGTTTCCCCCCACAGAGGGACAAAAGGACCCCCCTGATGATCCTCTAATCGCCTGAGCCAAGGTGTGAAACTGGGTGTGGGTCCCAATCAGACTACTAGAACCTTTTTGGTTCTAGTAGTAAGGCACCACTTTTACTTTGAAGGTGAACAGACTCCAGGTTCATAGGTTACCTTATGGTTTTAAATTGGTTGTAGGTATAAATGTGAGTGTGAATGACTGTATGTCTCTATGTGTTGGCCTTTGTTTCAGCTCCAGCTACCCTGCAGCCCTGAAAGGGCCAAACGGCTAAGAAAAAATGACAAGACCGCAAAGCACCAGACTGATCACACTGAAGTCCTATTAATACAATAGAAGCTCACAGTTAGAGTGACTTGTCTAGCTTAGTTCAGTGGATGGCAGCTGCTGTAATGCATCTCGGTTTGTTTAGAGTTTTGCTGATTCTGAAGTCAAAGAGCCAAAAAAACCTGCAGCGTTGATTTGGCCCAGAGTTCCATCTGCTTTCAGCAGAATGGAAGCAAGCACTGGAACAAGCAAATACCTTTTAGCAGTAGTGCATGCATAAAATATATTAACTTGCTCAGTAGTATTAAGAGCAGTTTAAAATCAGATATCCGAAATGTTTACCAGCTGGATCTGCCAGCAGCTTACATTAACATCCTTTAAGCTGTGTGGGGAAAACACTGCATTCAGCTCTTTGGTGATATCAGGACAGTTTTAAACTGTTTCTTAATGAGGGCTATGGAAGTTCTTTTTCTGTGTAGAAATATCCAGCTGACGTTGTATCTTAGTTTGAATCTCCTAGTGTGTCCTTTTTCTGTCCTTTGTTGCATTGTAATATGAAACATGAGCCGATACAAACTCTACACACTGAAATAAGTAGTAGACAATACAGGAAGAACCCTGTGGTGATTGGAAATGTAATTCTACAATGAGTCTGTTGTTTTAAGGCTTTCTTACAGCCTACAGTATGCCCATTTAGCCACAATAACATTTGTGAGATCAGGCTCTGATAATGAGAAAAATAACTGTTCTTTGCAAACGAAGCCACCGACTGAAGCACTTTTTGAATGAGTAAAGTAAATCCCTGCCAATTTTTCCATGTTACTTTTGGGAAAAACAACAAACCTTTGTCTACATTCCACATATCTTCATCTTTGATTTCTCTCTAATTTGACCAAAGAAAGGAGCACGAGACTTTATTTGGTCTTCATGTTGCTTGGTGGGCACAGCAGGCGGTCCAAAATTTTTTTGTAAGACCAGTGTTTGTGTCGTAATCCATCAATATCTGAGCAGAAAGTTTGAAACCACAGGAAGCAGAGAACTCCATGAGTCCTGGCCTCTGTGGTCTTCTGCCTGCTCTCTCCATCTCAGCAGGACTTTGGATAATGACTCCTTTTGGGAGATAATGGACTGTGCAGTGGCCTTGCTGAGCTCCTCTGCAAGGGGAGTTTGGAGTGCCTCGCTGCAGGGACCGCCGTTGGGAGGTCCTCTGCCTCAAGCTCATGTCTAGCTCAGATGAGACACAGGGCAGAAGCCTAGAGGGATTTGCATGTGAGTCACAATGAGGTTAATCAGCCTGAAGCATAGTCTAGATCTTTTGCAACTTATCTGAAATAGCAGAGTACGATTTTGTAACAACGGCTCTCATGACTCAAGTAAAATAACAGTATTACTCAGTGGATACCTGAAGTGTTTCTAAAAGTGTTGTTTAAAGGCTGTGAATTTTTTCTTTGTCAGCTAACACAGCTGACAAAGAAAAAACAAGCACAAAGATACTTTTATACACAGAATCACGACCCATTAATTACTTTTGGTACTTCTGATTGTACAATTGTACGATTGTAAGATGGAAATGGATTTTTAAGTGAACAGAGAAGTTGCGCTTTCTTAGAAGATGGAAAAAGGGATTTTGACCCTCTAGCTCAGATCAACTTGTCTGTCAAGTGTCTAAATATGATGGAGGAGAAGAAGAGGGTCGCACATTGAATTGCCAGCACTGTTTTTAATCAGATGCACTGCTCAGCTGGTAATACTTTATTTTTCTTAATGCCAGACAAAAGCAGTCCGATTGTGTTTATGTCTTTCATTTTTCCCGCTGACTCTTTGTTTGCTGATTTTTTTTTTTACCACTTTCTGATCAGTTTTCAAGTTGGAGGAAGAACATTTTTTGAGCAAGTCCAAGAGCCTCTGGTACTGATGGTAATCTTGAGCCATCTTGTGAAAAAGGAAGCATAAACGTATAATAAAACTAGGAACCACTTTTGATATTTATAATCTTTATTACTAGAGGGACATGAAAATACCTGAAAGCTTGAATATAGCCTGAAGTTTGTGACATTGGAGGAGGCCATTTTTCCCCGAACTCAAAGGTTTAACCCAGTTCACACACGATTGTACTAGTCTTTCTGACTCGTCTTTTTCTTTCTTTCTTTTTTTAATTACTTTTGCACAAAAAACTGAAAATTATAACAATATGAACAATATAAATTGCCCTCTGGGAGGAAGTCGGTTATATTCTTTTGGATAGATAGCAACTATAGCATCAAAACAATCATCTTGCACCTAATATTTGCTGCTTACAAAGTATTTTTCCCATGTTTGTGGGTAAACATTATTCAAGTTCATAATTTCTTAATATTCCTCTAAACTGTATGCATTTGTGACAGAGAACAAAGATGGAGGAAGCTGGTTCTGAGTCATTCACACACACAGTCACAGAGTTAAGTGTCTCTGATGGTGAAGTCAGACAAAAACTCACTTCGCTTCCATTTCTATGTTTAGCGGGGCTAGACATATCCTCTTGGAGTTGTATATTGATTTGCCTCCTTCCTGTGCTTTTTGTGTAGCTGGGTTTGATCGCAGGGCTCTCCAGTGTCTAGCCAGAGGTAGGAAGGTGAGATTGCGGTCTCGCTCAGGGACGGCTTGTTTATGTTCTTGTTTTATATGATAACAAAATAACCAGCTGCAGGAAGACCTTTAAAGCTATACTTTTTGATACTGGTTTCTCCTAAACATAGTAGCAGGAAGTCGTGATGTTGTCTTTTACAACTGAGATGTATTATATGTATGTTTGCCTTTCTAACTAATTTAAACAATAAAGCACAATGTATATTTCCAAAACGAATGAATGCTATCATGAAGTATGAAATATATTTCAGAATGCTTGTTCAGGACAAATACATCCACTATGGGAACCAGACTGTCAATATTTAAGAGTAAATAAAGTAAAATAAGTGGCTGTTGGGTGTTGTGGAAGTTTTCCATTAAATAAAGCCTGCAGACGAGCGGTGTTTTGATTAACGTTCATTAATCAAAACAACCTTAAGGTTCACACTCCCTTGCTACCTCCCAGAGTCCTCGAAGAGACAAAAGACTCTTCCTGGGGAGTGGTCTGCTTCCCCCAACTTCCTTACTAGCCCCCCACCATTTGTCTTAACGTATGAGTGTGAAACAGGTTTAAATCCAGTAGCACCAAGGCATCATACAATAAAATAATGTGATTAATACATAAATAAAATAAATTCCTATACATGGGCTTTAGAAAACTTACCTCCAGCAAACCAGACGATGTTTCTCTAGACTGAATGCCTATTATCTATTAACTTCTGGTACAGTCACTGTATATGTGGCTTAAGTCTTCATGTTCTGTGTGCTGATCATTGTTGACAAATATATAACTTAAATCAAAAAAAGTAAAATCATCATCAGATTATATGGATTAGTTTTGAGTTTGCATCTCAACACTTTTATTTATTTATTCCCGCTCAGGCCGACCTTCCAATATTTAACCAAGCTCACAGCGTCCAATACCAAAAATCTTTCCTGCTGATTCGGTTTCAGTAGACATGTTCTTTATGTTCTTACACAGATCTCTGTAGTGATGTAGTGTGTCTGTCTGACTAACACATTGATTAGTTATCATCCTACAACACTGGCCAGCATCAGTGATGATGGTGAACTTGGACATCCAACTTTAGATCCATTTATTTTCAGCACAGATTTCTATTTAAAGCAAACTTGGAAACATGAGAGACACAGTCAACAGCCAGAGAAGTAGTTTTCAATCACATTAGGCAGGGCAAATGCGACCAAATTTTTCAATGGTGCGACAAAAAAAAAATCTTAGGTCGCACAAGTGTCACCAACTGTTTGAGTAACGAAAAAAAAGTCTCTGCAACTCTGAAAGTCTCCGTGTGGTCAACAACAGACACACGTTATGCCCCTATTGTGGTGTAAACCAATCAGAGATAATCAGGGGCGGGACCTCTGATTGGTCGTGGTCCAGATATTCATGTTGTGCATCTGTACGTTTGAAAGTGGCGGATAGAGAGTGGTGAGTAGCTTGAATAAAGCGATATCGATTCATTAAATCCTGAATCGACTTTTAAATATAAATGTATTTTGCCAGAATCTCAGGTTAAAGCTCATAAAACAATTTCAACGACCACCAAACAGCAAATGAGAGCAGATAAATGGATTCCACACAAAGACATAAACACAGAGCGTGGACCTGATGCATCGGATTGAGCTTTCTCACTCAACGGCACGTAGACGGACACGCTGTCGGGGCTGAAAGCTGACAGCTCACTGATTCTGATGCACCAGGTTCGCGTCTTTTTTGCGTTAGATTCTGCGCTGCAGGTTTTGTCTCTCTCCAACCAAAATTCACTGAACCACCAGCAAAGGAAGCAGCAAACTACGCATCTCAAATCTCTGTTTTCTGCATTATTCATTCGCTTATAACCCACCAGTCTACCGCTGTTTACAGCATTGTCAGCCGCTGTCCTTTATTTTTTTTCTCTCTTAAATGACCTCGGACAAGAAAGCCTAATTTCTGCTGTTCAATACTGAAGAAAACTTTTTAAAATTATGCAAAATTGCAGAATATTTTGAAGGTTATCTGTTATATAAAAAGCCAGGCCAGGAAAATCTCCTTCATGTTTTTCTGTGTTTTATTCTCAGTTACTTTGACAGAAAGCATCTGCTGTGATGTTCACAATTCTGATGAAGTCTCACAAGTGTCAGTACTGATAAATGATCAGAATTATAATATTTCTGACTGTCTGAGGCAAAATTGAATCAAATCGGGACCTTGTGAATCAGAATCGAATGGATTATAGAAATCAGTGATGACACCCAGCCCTAGTGAGCAGCCTAGGCCTGACATAAGTGGATGTAGCTGTGGGTAATGAGAAAAGATAAAAAGAACGATTGATACGTTTTTCATTAAGGCCTGATCCGTCCGAAATTCATAGCCAGTGCTCTGACACGGAGCCATCAATCTTTGAATGCTGAAAAAGGACAGTGTATCCAGAAAACACATTATATGTCGTGATAAATGCACCGCCCAAGTGTCCCCTCTCTCCACTGCCTTTCAGCGGCAGGCAACAGGTCGTCAGAGGAGGCTGAGATGATGATTACGTTTAACATTATCTACAATATTGCCAAAGCGTGCCAAAGCACTTTAAGCACAAGCACAAGATTGTTAGTTAATCATTGTCTGTATGGACAGCAATTTTCCCCCCAAAGAAGTGCACATGTAAAACTGCGGTGTTAAGCGATGCGGTTGAAAAATTTGGGTGCGTCTAACTTTTGTGCTGGTGCGCCTGCAGCTGTGTCAAAAAGTTAGTCTAGAGCCCTGTTAGGGAACTGAAATGAACTTAAATCGGTAATAAAATATGCCAGCTGCAGCTACAATTTCAAAATGTGTTGTTTGTTCTGAAAACCTGTCCGATATAATCTGTTGGAAATTATTTATCTGGAGTTCAGGGAGATATTGCCAATTCTTAGCAAGGTCTAACTGCCAAGCTCTTAAAAAGCCATTAGAAATAACAGTGGTTTTAAGATAGTGGTGGTGATACTGTATTTTTTAAAATTTATTACTCTTAAGGGTAGGAGCATAACCCTGTTGTTGGGGTGGGGAGGTTAGCTAACACATAGACACAGACAGTGAACCTGTGTTTGTGTTCAAACCTATGGTGAGTTTAGAATCACTAATAAACGCAGCCCTGCGCGTGTCATTGGACTGTCAGGAAGGCAGAGAACCCACGCAGATGCAGGGAGGACATGCAAACTCCACAAAGCGAGACTAACTCTAAGCATGTGGACTGTCACTGTCAAGATGTCACATGTTCTGCAAAGACTCACCTAAGCATGTTTTATATTCTTCTGGTGAAGTTGTGTGGCACAGGGCCGAAACATTTCTCCAGAGAAATGCGTGATAGAACAAAATGCCACTGATGGTCTGAAGTGAGGTCGCATGTACTTTCTAAACTTTCTATTAAAACACAGTGAAAAACTTTGCGAATCAAAAGGTCTGGCACAAGAGATTTGAATGTCAAGGTTCATTTTATTATTTTTTTATCAGCTGTAATGGTTGTTGCTCTGAATGCTGTCTTCCTCAAGAGCACCGTGGTAGGTCTCATCTGAATAAACCTCACTGGTATTGTTTGTATTACTTTCAGTATGCCAGTTTCTATATCAGTGCATATTCTGGGCTGTTATGTCGTATGACTGCAGAGAAGAGAGTAAAATTAATGTCAGCACCGTTTCTTGGCAAAAATGGACATTAAATCAAAACCTTGTACCAATTTTGATTTTCTTTTTTTAAAGGGCAAATACAAAGAACCCTGTTGTTTACATTATAATGTAATATTGGCTCTCTCACCAGAAAGCTGTCAAGAAAGTAAGATCAGCTTGACTGGAGTCTTGTGTTGTACGCGTGATGGTTAGTTTATCCTGATTAAAAACATCTAAAATGTATGCATACAGTGACAGTTTCAATTTAGTTTCTCTCTCTCCTCGAGTGGAAGTTTGCTTCTGTTAGCTGTCATGTTGGTCATTCTTTTACAGTCTCTTATTTTCCACTCAGTCACCACATTTATGTCATAGGACACTTCGGCCCATTTGTATTGGTGAACTCAGACACGAGACTCAAATAGACTGGATTATCAGTTTAATAGAGAGGATTCTGAGGTCACACTGGGTAGTAGGGGTGGGGGAAAAAATCGATACTGTGTAGCATCGTGATATTTTGTTTGCTAATAATGTATCGAGCAGAAATCGATATTTTGTTACAAAAATGTTTTTTGTGCTCTGACTTCAGAGCATGTTGATCCTTTTTCTGAGCAAGAATCCTGACATTCCTTCACTGTCCAAATGTGTTTAACTTTTTTTTATGGCAGCAATAAACATGACAGTTTACTTATTTTCATTTAAGACATGTTTTATTTTAATCAAGTTTAAAACTTTTTTATTTAATGTAAAATTATATTTTATTTTAATTTACTTCCAAATTCTTCAGTTGCTGAAGGGGCTGCATAGTTTTCATAAACTGCATAGTTCAGAATAGCTATAATTGTACCAGATGGTTGATTCAGTTAAGTTGGACTAGACTGTAATACAAACCGTTCAGTTTGTCAACAATCAAACTGAAATGAGAGAAAGACTGAGTGTGAGACTTTGATATTAGAGAAAATGAATATTGATAAAGTTTACCTTTTTGTACAGAATCTGAATATCACAAAATATTTGAAAAAATTGCAATAATATCGTATCGTGAGTTAAGTATTGTGATAATATTGTATCGTGAGTTGTATGGTGATTCCCACCTCTACTGGGTAGCTGGTCTGACTCTGGAAGAGAGGAGAGAGCTATTAGTCCAAGAAGTCCAAATAGGGAGATTCTACAAGGAAAGTCCAGTTGGTGAGTGAGAGTGCGGTGAGGGAGAGGCCACTGACTTGTTTTTCCACACAGGAGTGCATTAGAGGGTCACCATAATCAATGTTTCAGCCACAGGATCTCACACTAGAAATAGAGGAAGACACGGGAGTTAACACAGGCAGTTAGAACGTTCTCAGAGAAATATAAAGCTCAGGTCCTTCTGGACTCGGGCAGAAACTGCAAAATGACAACAAACCAGTGCAGGACTATCAGAACTTCTTTTTTTTTTTTCTTAAATAAAGTAACCAGTGATGAGAAAAGGTTGGGACATTGTCTAAAGTTGTTCTGCTGCATCCATCAAATTGACTTTGTGCTAAGGAGCTGGCAGGTCAAAGCCAGTTTCCTTTCTGGTTTGACTGAGTTGAACTGTTCTGACATGCACCCCCACTGGGTAATGTCTAAATAAGTGCAAGGCTGCATTGCATGTGTGGTAATGACTTAACTGTGTTTGGGAAGCATACAGCACTGTTTGAAGTGCTGTATGTAAAAGATACACGATGAAGAGAGCAGAGCTGTATGTGAAATATCTTACTTTCTTCCCCTCTCTTAACAAAAATGTGAATTTTGGCCTAAAAAGAACCTTTTTTTTTTTTTTACTTAGCTACGTGTTAGTGCTATGGTTAATCCAGTGGTCGCTACTTTATACTGCACCTTGAATAATTATGTGTTAGAAAGTGCAGAAAAGTATTTGTGCCAGTGTGAAACCTCATCTCTGTGATGATAGCCATCAGAAACAGTAGCAGCAGCACACACAGCAGGGAGGCAGCGAAAACTCGGAGAAGAATAAAGACAGCTGTGTTTACTGTTTTTCTTTTTGAACAGAGCTACTTATAGCAGCTTGTATGAGATGGCTACAGTTGATGCGTTTGATGCTTAAAAAATACAACTGAACTGAATCTTTTTCAACTGTTGGCGTGGGCAAGCAAAGGTCAGAAATCCCTGTGGGTTGCGTTTAGTTACTTAGCAGCAGGTGAGGCGCTGTGAGACACAAGAGAGTTCTGGTTGGGTTTACTTGAATCTTTAGAAAACAGCTACATGTCTGATTTTAGTGTACTGTGATTGGACGTTGTGTTATCATAAATATAAGGAAAAAAAAATGTAATTTAGGAGCCTTGGGATGAATAAAGCTCAGATACTGGTTGGTTTTGGTGAAGAAGAATTTAATTTTGTAATTGGCAATAAAAATATTCATGATACATCAAGCATTTTAATCCCATTCTATCAGAATTATTATATATAATTATAAATTGTGACTTAATTGTTTTTAATTGACTCTTAATTGTAAAGATTAATTTTGCTATTGTAGAATGATACAACATATTTAATTGTAGCGTGTTGCATTTGTTGTACAACCTTCAGCGATAATTGTTTGGCACAGAGCATCCAAATGTGAATCTTGCTGGTAGCATGAAAAAAAGACTTTGATTTTTCTGAAATCAGCCTTAATAAGAGTTCAAAAACCAAGGCAATAAAATCCAAAAACCAGCAGACAAAATCAGGGTTTTAACACATATTGAAGGCTAATCACTGATATCAGGGAAATGCTGGTAAAACTAGATACATGTGACACTAATTAAGGATGAAGAAAAAGTAGAACATAAGTAAACTAAATGCACAACGCTGGGGATGGAGAGCTACAAAATAAATCAGCAAGTAATTCAACAGGGACACATCTAACACAGAGATGGACACTTAACAAGAAGACTCTAAAGAGACGAAGCTAATTGTTATGATTCAGTGTCATGGATATTTTTTTTTATACTGTGTTTTTTGAGAGGGTGGCATAGTTTGTGTCCTGTGTTATTGCTGCCATGTGAGTTCCAGGTGGAGGCTGACCATTGGTGGAGGACTGGGAGAGGCCGGCTATAAATGAGGACCCTTTTCAACCGGCACGCCCCCCGCCTACTTCCTGTTCCCAACGAACTGTGCATGTGGCTCTGTGTGAATTTGTATTCTGGCAGCTTTTGCCGTGTTGTAAATAGTTTGTTGTATATAGATGTAAATAGTTGTCGATACTTTTTTTTTTTTTTTTTTTTTTTTTTTTACTCGGTAGCTGTAGGGGTGAGAAGCCATTTTTCTTTGGGAACCTTTTCTCCTGTTTTTGGTTAAGGAGGCAGGTAAGACACCTGTAATTTTCTTTTGGGGTTTTCTGTGAAGGTAAGCCAGCTGCATTTCATTTCTAGAGTTTTTGTTTGTTGTTTTGACCATGCTCACCCTGATGCCTGCTACCGTTTGGGACTTAATAAACTGACTGGCTGTTGTGAAATCCGTGGTAGCTGTTTTTTGTTGGTTCGTCTTCCTTGAGAGCAGGGGGTGTTGGGGCATTTCTCCTTATTTTTATTTTCCTTATGTTGCACACCGGTTTTCCCTGGGCTGGGGTGTAACATAATAAATACAAGAACATGAGTGAACTTAACAAAAAAACCCTAAACAACAGAACTTAGAATGTAAAAATAACAAAATTCAATCTCCAACAGTAATCAAAACTAAAACGGGAAGGAGGAGAGTTGAAGTAGCAGGTTCAGAGAGTTGACTCAGCCACGGGACAGTGCAAACAAGCAGTTCAATGTGTCAACCAGTGGGACAGGAAGAGCAGGGGATCGACCTATATGAAGGGCAGAGCAGAGGGCTGACCTGGGGGCAATTTCTCAGGATATATGCTGCTGGCATACGTCAGCGGAGGTGGCAGATACCTTCTGGACAGCCGGCTGGTGACAAAGCAGATAGGCCGATGATGTTAAAGTTGGAGATCTTAAGGCGGCTTAGTCGGAGGCACTCGGGCTTAGATAACATTGGATGCCCTAGACTCAATGGGATAGCAGCAGTCGAGTCTTACCGACAAAGATAGAAGGATCCATGAAAGCAAAACGGTACCCTCTGGCTCAAGCAAATTGGGACCCTTGACTGACTTTCTCGAAACACCAACTCAGAAAATTCAGATTTATTAGGTGGCTTTGGACTATCTGGTACTGTCTGTCATGATGGCGAGAGAGAATCTAAACCGTAATGGTTCCCCTTTTCTCTGACCTGTAATGTTCAGTACCTGCATGGTCCCTTTGGTTGTCAGGTATACAGCAGACGGTAAGAAGAAAAAAAGAGTGGACTAAGCTGTCAGGATGCATGTTGCCCAAAAGCAAGATGCAGAAACAGGACTTTATTTAGGTTAATACAGAAAGTTAAAATGAGGATATATTAACGGATTGTGACAAAGGGAAGACCGCAAACACTATGAGAACCGATTAAAGATGGCTAACAGGTGAGAAATGAGATGCAGGTGGAAGTAATTACACAGGTGAAAACAATCAAGAAAAGAAGGTCAGACAGGAAGTAAAACTGACATGATGAATGACAGAAATGATATTTAAAGTAAAGCTACAAAAAGAAAAAAGCACAACACAGAAAAAGAAGACGTCACAGACACTGACAGAAATAAACACAAGACAAGATATCAAAGTCAATGAAACATAATTCAAAACTCTCACACTAAAAAATTAAAACAAGAATAAAAACTCACTAATGTATAACAAGAATTGAAGCTTAATATACTAGGATGAAAATAAATGCTAAACAGGAAACTTAAACATGATGAAAACAACAGTAAAACCAATCAAAATTTAATAATAGACAGTTGCAAAATATGATTGCGACCTTGTCATTAGCAGGTTACACGTGTATTACCACAGGCCAGAGGGAAAGAAATCCCTACAAACTATCAGGGGAAATTAATTTTAATGCAGTTGACTTCTAAAGGTACATTATTTTCATTTTCTGGCTTGTCTCCAGCAGCTCATGCAAGAATATTCTGTACTCATTGCAGTCTGGTATTTGCAGCTGGGTGGGCGCATCATCATCATCATCATCATATACAGAATGATGGTGATTTCCAACTGAACCATATTCCATTGAAATGAAATAAATTGAAATGTGTGCACCTTTATTGTGGGAAGGCAATGGATATTCCACTAGAAAGCTGGGTTAATGTGGTGTCCAGTTCCATTTCCTGCATTATTCTGTTGAGTGATTACGACAGCTTTTCTGGGATTTAAATTCCCTCGGCTGTTTGTTCTTTGCGTGGTCCTCTGCATCTGCTTCTGGAGTGCACGTGCAGGTGTGAGAAAGCGGTAGATATGGGAAGAAATGGAGCAAGAAGAAATAGATTTTTTTTTTCTTCCTTTTTAAAATTCCTTTCTGTCTTTTTGTTTATCTCAATCAGCTTCTCACCCACATCTTGTCTCTTATTTTGCATGTGTTTATGTGGCGTGCCTGGGCTGAGGCTGAGAGAAACAGCATAACACCTAGGCAAAGTCACACTAAGATTCTCACAGAGACTCAGATTACAAAAGTTTCTCATTCTCCTTGTCTTGTTTTTCAAGGTCTTGTTAGAGCAGAAAGCCCCAGTGGAATATCACGCCGACGTGTGCTGAAATTTTAATCAAAAGGAAATGGGGCAGCGCAGTGTCGCTTCCTTTCAGTGGGAAACACACAGATGGACTCTAACTGCATGTCAGGTCCTGGCACGTCACACTGGGAGAAAATATGAACCAAAAAATAGGAATGAGGATGGAGTTTGAGACAATTAGAAAAGTTAATGCGAGGTTTTAGCTGGCAGCTCCAAATCGATGCTAAATAAATTAATTTAGTGATGTGCTCCATCATTAACTTCAGCTGGAAGGAGGCGATGGTGTCTTTAATTCAACAACCTCATTGCACAAACAATCAGGTTGCTGGTTTTTCAACAGTGAATCCACCAGACTTTACCAGATTCTACTATGGCTAAGACCATCTTCATTAGCATCATGATTTGGACCTTTATTTTCATCACAAGTATTAAATTTAAGAGAGAATACAGTTTACTGGGAACTATCATGCTTCAAATATTTACTCTGCCTCAAATAATGCTTGAAGGACAGCTGCAGTGTTTAACAGTAGCTCCAGTAGTTTTCTTTGGTTTGGCAGGTCTCTCTTTAGCTTGTGTTTAGCTTTTTCTGTATTATTGTTGGTTGGCCAAATTCTGGCTTTAGCAGCATGTTTCACTTTGCCTGCAATTTGCAGTTCTATTTGCATTCACACTTAAATCTCAGCTATACATTCACTGAATGCTTAATTAGGCATTGCAGATGGGTTGGTCACATCTCATAATGTGCAGTCTGATATAACATTGCTACAAACCACACCCTCAATAAAAAAAGACTAAGAAAACAGGTATTAATAAAAAATGAATGCCTCTCTAACAGTGTCACTAAAAACCATAGTTTATTATCATTGTAAAAGCACATGAAATGACTGAGCTGTTGCATTAAATTGAAGCTTTACACTCATTTAATTTTAGAACTGAAGAGTTCGGCTGTCAAGTCTGTACACAAATAAAGGAATGGGTAATCTTGTGGTCGATATTTAGTCTAGTTGATCTAATGTATGAGACCCCTTCTTGTGTATTTCACAGAATGTTATATGTTAACAGTATTTTCACTCCCACTCATAATTCCTTTAATTTCTTGAGAAAAAGTTGAGATTAGTCTCTCGTCATCAGTGTATAATCTTTGATAAAATGACGCGTTGGAAGAGACAGACACCTCTACGTTCACACTGCAGGTCTTAATGCTCAATTCCGATTTTTTGATCAAATCCGATTTTTTTTTTTTTTTTTTGTCTGCTTGTTCACACTACAGATTAAATGCGACAGCAAACATGCTCTAGTGCAGTGGTTCTTAACCTGGGTTCGATCAAACCCTAGGGGTTCGGTGAGTTGGTCTCAGGGGTTTGGCAGAGCCTCCACCGTGACATGCACGGCTCATTTTGTGCACCAATAAAAAACATATCTATGTCTTGAATTTGAAAAAAAATCACATTTTATTCTTCACTAAAGAGGGGTTCAGTGAATGCGCATATAAAACTGGTGGGGTTCGGTACCTCCAACAAGGTTAAGAACCACTGCTCTAGTGTGAACGCTCAAAGCGGCCCGCATGCGCAAAAGAAGACGTCACACACAACGCGCTCTGTTTAGACCCAGAGCAACAGTATTGTTTGACTGATGGCCGTTAATATAAAGGCTTCAGACTTCACGTTTCCTAATTTTTGCTTTAAGTTATTTTGTTATTTACATAATAATGTAAATAACCTAATAATGATCCTTATTGCTGTTTTAGAGGAGCGGTGCTTCAAAGGATAGTTGCGGATTTCTGTCAGAATCTGCAGATTATACAGTACAAATAAAATGTTCACGTTGTCTTCCCAACAGTTTCACTGACATCTACACTGGATGGCCAGGAAGCGTTCGTGATGTCTTATCGGGCGCTTCTCCGGCGCTGATAATTGGCATCTGTCTTGTGTCAGTGACGTAAAAGACGGATTTAATGCGACATGACCATTCAAACAGCAGTCGCTTTCTAAAACATCGGATATGTATCAGATTCAGTACCACATACGAAAGTGACCCAGATCGGATTTGAAAATATTGGATTTGTGCCGTTCACACTGTCACACCATGATCGGATATGGGTCACATAGGGTCAAAAAAATCAGATTTGATGCGCTTTCGCCTGCAGTGTGAACGTAGCCTAATGCCATAACCTTATGCGTCCAACTCAGCCGCCAACGGACACCTTGTGGGTGAATGACTCATGCGACCGGCTTTGAGAAAACAGCCCTAATTGATGCCAGAGGAAAGAGAACAGCTAAAAACAGTTAACTTGAAAACCTTCCCTGAGGTTTTTCCACCTGTCATCTCCACAAGTTGGAGAACTTCAGTGACAGTAAATGATAAATAAGCTTTTATGTACTGCTTTTCTAGTCTAATCAACCACTCAATGTGCATATTTAGATGGAAATTCATACACTCAATTCATAGAATATTGTATTAAGGGCAGTCTTTAGCTTTCAGTACCTCGCCCAAGGACACTTTGATAAGTAAGCTGTAGAAGCCAGGACTCAAACCACTGGCCTTTCAATTAGTAGACAACCCGATTTTTCCCCTGTCTCACAGCCGGCCAAGTTCAACTCCTAATCAGGTTCCCAGCGCCAAGAGCATGAATCATAATGATTTTGGTAACTGTAATTTTTTTTTTTCCTAACAATCTGACTCTGGCATTAAAGATGATCAAACATGTATTCGGGGTCAGAGAGTCATATTTAGTCATGACCTTTGTAATCATCTGGGCTTTTGTCTAAATTGGTCCATCCACTGTGATTATATACTTTGTTTGAAAATGATGTTGTAAAATTGCATACTATATTACATTTTCGGGATAAATTATTAAAGTATACTTACTGAAATACAGAGGATATTGGCTGATTGGCTGACTGTGTCAACACTGAGCAGCAGAGCAAAGGGGCAATAAAAGAACAGCTGTACATTCATCATCGTTGTTTGTCTGACTCTGCTGTGGTATCAGCTAACAGCCTAGTTAATAATACTCCATGCAGTCAGACTTATCATTTGTATTAACAACAATTCACTAATTGCATCCTCCCACGGAGCTAATTGATTAACCATTGTGCTGTGATCCTGTAATATCTCGAGACACTGAGAAGTCATTTCTAAAGCGGGAAGAATTTTGTAAATGGCTGTTTTTTTGCATTTTAATTCTGTGTAGAAAATAATGGCTTATGGTGATAAGAGTGTGTGCGTGTGTGATGACAGGAAAACTGAATGTCATTTTCTGTGTTATACAAATAAAAAGCACACCCCCCCCCCCTCCTCTTTTTATAAAGCCCCAGCTGTCAGCAGCATGCTTTAAGAAGGAAAGACAACAGGAAGGCTGGCGAGATATAAAAAGCGTGAATTAACCATATATTGTATTTAAGCAGTTTTTGATCCCAATATTACTGTTTAACATCCAACACAGTGAACATCCTTTCCACTCTTCCTCTAATATCAGTTGCACTGCGCCTGTATTTAAGAAAGCACTCGGTTTTCTATGGAAACATATCAACATAATGGCAACAATAATATGCTTCAGCAAGCTTTCTTGAATGACGTTCATTTGGAATACTTGTGTAATGATTTTGAGGAAAGATCCATCATTGGAGCCATTTGTATGTGATAAAAACGTGACATCCACATGGTAAGTTTAGCTGAGATGCAAGTCTTAAAGGCTTTTATGTTTTCTGTTCCACTGCAGTGGTTGAACCAGCTGCGTAAGGTCACTCAGGTGGGACTTGACGGTGTGCGGCGGCTCGACTGGCACGACTACGAGGCAATAAGGAGAGATGCTGCACGCATGGGTAGGTACAAACTTTTTGCTGATGCTGCTGTTTTTCAGAACATCTGCTCTGTTTTAGCAGAAGGCCACACACACGTGTACACTAAAGCTCTAAAGTTGTGCTGCTTTTCTCTTAATTCCCTCGAAGTGGATTTCTCACTCATTCTCAGAACCAGTGCGAATCAATGCTCTAAGTGCTGTTCTGAGTTCATTATTAAACACAGTTAATCTTGTACAACAAGACCTCGAGTGGGAAACATAGATTATCATCCCTTTTGAAATCTTTTTATAGAATTACATTGTAGTTATTATGGAAGAAAATCAGTTGTTTGAGCCTTGTTTGAAGCACCACATGAAAAGCACATAGAGAAATTAGAAATATGCAAAGTGAGTTCAGCTTTTTCAGGTACCCTTGTTAAAAGATTTAATGAGTCATTAATTTTCTCAATAGACAGTGATGCTCTTCAACAGCTTGGAGAAAACAGGATTGATAATAAAAACAAATGTAAGCATCCTAACATCTCAGATGCATCTGGTTTACCTTCAAACATCTAGTCTACAAGCTTAAAGCTCATACATGCCATTTTTGATAAGCCAAAGGTTCTAACACTGAGGAAAAATGTCTATACATTCTGAAGCTTTAATGAATAGAAAATCCTTGCACTTTCATATTTTTAAGGAAAGAATGACATAAAGGTGCAATCTGATGTATAATATGGGCATGAAAAGAAAAACGTGGGAGCTAGATCAGTTAAGTTCGTCCCTCAGAAAAGCACAGCATCCCTATTATCAAGTGTGTGTGATTCATTCGAGCTGGTTGGCCTACAGACATGTGGTGCTTCAACTTACATTTTGATCAAGAAAAGATGAATTATATCTGTTTTTTTTTTTTTTTTCTTCTTCAGTTTATGCAAAGTCGGGTATGAAATTGCAGGCTAAGAAAGGTTTGCAGATATCCTTCTTCCCATCAGGGATTTTCAGTCCCTCCTGGAGGATGCTTGAGATGCTCTCAGGCTAGATGAGATAAATAATCCCCTCGGTGAGTTCTGGGTCTACCTTAGATTTTCTCTCAGCTAGGTATCCCCAGAAAACCTTCACAGGAAGGTGCTCAGGAGGTGATTAGATTAGATCTCAGTTGGTTCAGGCTGAACCAACTTTACTCTCTCTTGGTGTCTGAACTCTTCACACTATTTCTAAGGCTTAGCCCAGATGTCTTAAAGAGGAAATTTGAGATCCTGGATATCATTGTTTTGGCCACTAACCATAGCTCATGACTACATATAGTTTAAAGCTTTGCTTTTCAGCTCAACTCTCCTATAATCTTAAACACCACTACAGCGCCTGTGTTATTGCTGACACTACATCTCATGCTCCACCTTCCCATAACTCTTGAACATGACCAAAAGATCTTAAAGTCCTTGGATCTACTGTACCCTAAGAAGAGATCCAACAGATGATTTTCAAACCTTTCATGCGCCTTGTTCGGCAAGCAACATCAATGAACCCCATCAATGAAGCTAGCGAGCTAACTTCCTGTTAACTTCTAACTCCGTTAAATGTAATAAATTCTGTTTTCATGGATGCATGAATGTTAAACGTATTTGTTACACCTGGTAAAGCAGCAACGCTGATGATTTAATTAAAGATGAAAGAATTTAGACCATTTTTAACTCTCAGTATTCGTTTGACTTTGGGACCTGAAGTGGATGGAGTTTTGGACCCAGATTAGTCCGCGAAGCTCCTCACTACGGCAGCCGTAATGCTCTGACAATCCATCAAGCAGTGTGGCTTACCAAAGTTGTACTAAAACATTTTTTTAACAGATTTCTGCAGAAATCGGTTCAAGGTCAGTAAGCACAACCAGAATTCATACATAAGGCACACTCTTGATTTTTGAGAAAATTAAAGGGTTTTAAGTGTGCCTTATAGTGTGGAAAATATGTTATACAGAAGAAAAGAATATATCGTGATATATATCATTACCGCATGTGCTTCAAATTATATCGCGATATGAATTTTAGGCCATATCGCCCAGCCTTACATTAAAGCTTCTTATACAATGGAAACCCTTCAGAGTGTTTGCAATCAATGGTTGACATTATTGTATTCAACTCACTCATTCACGCTCTTTTTCTTTCAGCTCATATGTAAAATCTCAATAAATAAAGACCAATATTAAAACAGAGAATAATACACTTCCAATTTTCTTCCATCTATTTCTTCTTTTTGCTTCCTCTCCTTAGCGCAGACCCATGATCAGCTGAGTGACTGTATTTGCTAACATAATGAAAATAATGAAAGCGATAAATCTGATGCCAGAAAAACCACACAAAACAACCCCCCAAAAAATATTAAAAAATAATTTGTCTCTGTGTGGTTTGTAGTTGCCTGAGGAAGGCTAGAAATCCCAATTTCAAAGATCTTTCTAATAACCGGGAAAAGTAGAGAATTAGGTAGAAGAGAGTTTATCGCTGAAATGAGCCATTAAAGTGAGGAGTTATTTTCCACAGTTGTTACCTTCAGGAATATAGACAGATCATTTCTGCCTAATGGAACAAGGCAGTTCAGTTTAATTTGTTGCTCTTCTCTGACTATAGAGCCTCTGTGCGCCTGTGTGTATGTTTTTGTGGAGAGCATTGATAAGTGGCTAATGAAACAAGCAGCACAGTGTAATTTGATGCACTTTTGATATGAGCTTAAGCTTCACAATGTTTGTGCATCGATAAAGATTACAGAATACGATTAGGCACACATGTGTTCATGTCAAACATCTGAACTATGTGCTGAATGTCTGTATTATATAGTTACTGTACAAACACTTGATGTTTCATACTCTAAACAATTAACTGATTAGCCGATATTGACAGCTCGTTCCACCTTGTTAACACAACAGCCATGAACTAAATATATTCAAATTGAAGACTATTATGTGGGAACACACAAGGCAAAAATATGCATTTTCTCCTACTTTGGAAATTCTTTAAATTATAAACAATGAAATATGAGGAGAGTGTCCACGTCTGGAAATGATTCAGCAAGTTAGAGTTACTGCTACGTGCTTCTTCACTCACTTCACTCAAGGTGCTAACATCATCAGTACGAATTAACTCATTAATTAGGAAAGGTGCAACAGAACAAATGGCATCCCCATTTCTACCATGAATTTAAATTGAATTGAAGCAATCCAAACTCCTTTCTCTCCAAACAACTTAAAACTATTTTTTCAAACTTGACGAGGAGTAGATGGAAAGCCTAATGCAGTATGACTGTAGATACTGTTGGATCTCAGTGAATGTTGAATGTTTGACTTTGGTGCCGATGTTCTCTTTCTTCTTTTGTTTACTTTGCAAACATTATGCCTTGGGCATATAATATGGTGAATATGATATAGTAAACCTTATCACTGCTGTACAGATGACATTCAGCAAATACTGTACATTTCTTTATGTTTGGATGGCAGATAATTTCTACAGTTTTATTTAGGTAGTTCTGCCACTTTAGTCCCCAAAATGCAAGAAAGTCTTTTCTGCAGAAAGATACGAATAGACACTGCAGAATATTTCTCATGTATGTTTTTAATTATGCAGGATTGCTGAGTCTGGTTTGAGTATATTTCAGGCTAAGACGAATGCAATGATTATGCTTACCATTTATTTATATTTTGATGACTGTAATTCTGAATTCACTTGTACCAAATCATTTTTTAAATGTAGCTGCTAGGTTCTTTGTGTGGGCTTAAGGTTTAGCACATCTTGCTGTCTTCCCATCAATATTAAAAATTTAGTTCAAGTTTTAATACTTTGCAAAGTGTTAAACACTGTAATATTAGACATGAAGGTAAAAGCAATCTACTTTCTTTAATACACAAATGTATACTTGTTTGTCCTAGTTGTCCAACAACCTAAATGATAACACTGACATAAACAGACATTATTGTTACAAGCTAGAAAATCAAGTGTTGTTGGTCAAATTATTTGAATAACACAAAAAAAAAAAAAAAAAAAAAAAAAAATATATATATATATAGATATATATATATATATCTATATATATATATATATCTATATCTATATATATATATATATCTATATCTATATCTATATATATATATATATATATATATATATATATATATATATATATATTAGTTATTCAAATGATTTGAATAACCAAGTAACAGGGAAAAAACTCCTTTAAAGCCAAAGAAACATAACTCAGTTCTGGTTATCTATTAAGAATATCTTCCAGAGTTGTGTACCTATATTCATGTATATTAATAAATAGACCTTATAGATCTCAATCCTATAGTGATGTATATTCTTCAAATATAAACCTTGACAACTTCAATTTTGCAAGTACTTAAACGACCACTTGAGGCTAGCTGCAAAAGTAAGTCCAGTCTTAGAGAACCACATATTAAAATGCTGAACTTGAAAGCAGAAATAAACATGTTTACAGCCTAGTTAGATCTTATAAAAGGTGATTTTGATTGTTAGAAAAAATCTCCCCTTTTTATGGCAACTGTGCATGATATTTTAACCTCCTAGGACCTGGTGTCCACATATGTGGACATCACATTTTGGGTTATTTAGACCAAAATACTCAATTTTGCTCTACAAGGGCCTGATATCCACTTACGAGGACATTATACTGCTACTGTTCTATCGAAATTTTAAACGAATACCCTCATATGTAGCTCTCATTTTTCTTAGAAACAAAAATTATTAAAAAAAACAATCTGTTTTCGTTTGTAATGTGGTTTTTTTTTCTCTCTTTATTTGACAGGTAACGGTGAGCAGGGGAAGCCGTTCCCTCTGACAGAAAATGACAGAGTCGACCAAGCCTACAGGGAAAACGGCTTCAACATTTATGTCAGCGACCGAATCTCTCTCAACCGCTCTCTCCCTGACATCCGCCATGAAAAGTGAGTTGCGTGTCTGTGTGTGTCTGTGTGCACTTCAGGTAAATGGATGCACTCCAAAGCCAGAAATCTAATCTTCTGAGTTTTTATTGAACACTTTGGATTTCTGATGTAGTCATCCTCTCCATTCAAATGTTGTTTTTTCCATGAATGTCCATTTCTTTTAGACTGGGTTCTGAAAATAAGCAAAAGCAAGAAATATTTTATTTTAGAATTGAAGGCTAAATTGTTCAGAGTTAAATCAGCATGTGTGCCCTCATTACTCACCTTGTGGGCCTCTTGTATCAAATCTACAATGAAACTTTTGAAAATGAAGAACAATTTTGAACAGACTGTGTTTTTTCCTCCATTTTTTATGCCTTCAAGTCCAAGAGGAGCCTGAAAATGATTATGTGTTACTGACATGCATGTCTACGATTAGATATGACAGATGCCACAGCATGGATTATTTGAACTGGTGTCTCGCCAGAAGTGTTTATAAGAAGCCAACATTTTGACCTATTTAATAAAGCCCAAAGAATCAATTCATCTTCTCAGGAACAGCAGGTCACAGGGAGCATGTTTGGTTTAGTGTTTGTCAGGGATTACTTCTGGGGCTTTGCTACACCAAGAAAAAAGTGGAATTACAAAAAGAGAGAGAAAGAAACAAGAACCTGTCCAGACTCGTGTGAACTGTGTGCTTCCTTCAAGCATAGACTGGCATTGTGAAAGACCTTTAATCACAGCTTTTCTTTTACCTGACGAGAACTTTCCACTGACTCTTGACCCTTCCTCCTCCTTCATGTGGAAAGCAGCTTTGAAAGGAAGCTTTCAAAGCTGCTTTCCGCAAGGACTGTTTCTTTCTTTTAGTGTTTGTAGAAGCCGTTCTTTCCTTGACCTGCTACATTTCTTGTGATGACCTGTGTTTGCCTGCTTATACTAAATGTGAATCTATCATCACAAAACATCCCCGCATAGTAAGCTCATTTCTTATGCAAGTATGCACTTTATTTATTTCCAAATCCAACTGGTGTGGATCTGCATTCAAAGAAAGAATGAGTAAAGGTACACCTTACACAGGTACTTATTCTGTATTCTGAGCGACCACATTTAGTCTGATACTATTCACACTTACTTTCATACCTATGAATCACTATGTTTGAAGTGTGTTTAGATTTAGGGAGGTCATAAAAACTTCAGGTGTTTACATGACAGCTGCTGCAGTCGTCTTGGTTTCGTGAGGCTGTAATTGAATTATTAGTAGAGGTGGGAATCACCATACATCCCTCGATACGATATTATCACAATACTTAACGTACGATACGATATTATTGCAATTTTTAAAAATATTTTGCGATATTCAGATTCTGTACATAAAGGTAAACTTTATCAATATTCATTTTATCTAATATCAAAGTCTCACTTTGTTGCTCCAACTGGCTGCCATCATTCATCTCTCCTGTGTGACCAATCAGACAGACACACCTGTACCCAACCCCTCCACCTGGTCTGCCCTATAGGCACCGTCTGCCTCTTAGTGATTGGTGTGTTGTCACTGCCCCAGAGTCACCCAGTCCCAGACCTGAGACTGACACATTCGATTTCTGCACACTGAAAAGATTTAATTGAAGCACACACTCGCTCCATCCCCTTGTGGAATTGGACAAGGTTTGTTAAGATTCGTCGGCCAGCTGCCTGTCGATCAGTCAGCCTGCCTGTCTCCCAGTGTTCTTATTTGAATGAATAACACGCAGGCTGATGTTCAACACAGACATTGATCGACTGACACAGTTCACTACACACTTACGCTTTCTCTCTGTCAGAGCAGGAATATAACTGTCCTCTTATGATTAACACCTCTGCAGGGGTCCTGCCTCTTGCTGCGATGCTAAGATGCACGAGATGGTAGCTGCAGCCCATCGTCAGAGCACATGTTGCCAGCTGATAACTGTCCCTGTTACAGGAGGAACGTGTCGGTGACATTCCTGACACGAGTAATTAAGTATTATTATGTATTTAGCAGCATATCTGAAGGTCTTTGCTTTAGAAAATGTCACAAAGCTGTCATCCTAGCCCCAGTTTATTCTCTTTGATCACATGACAACCATGTAAACATACATGATGAGAACAAATTTGTAACCTTTTTTATACAACTCTCAATTAAAGATTAGATCATTTGCTTTAACTAAAAAGCTTCAAAAACAATTGATTTAAAATGATGGTTGCACTTTTAAAACATCATGAAAATAAATGTGAAAAAATGAATATAACACTACAATCTATCTGATGTAAAGTCCATAATACCTCCTGAAGACCAACGGCAGACCAAATTTTCTATGTTTGTAAATCTGAGCTGATGAAAGAAGCTCTTATTGGATGGATGAAGTTTAACAGCAGAGACATGAAATTTACTTTGAAGTTTCTCTGTCAAAAAAAGAAGAAGAAGAACACAAAATAAACATGTGAATATAGTCAGATTCGCTCAGCCAGTCACTTTTGTGAGGCTCCGGCTTCAACACAATCTATTAGATGTAACTAACTTAAAGAGTTTCTGTCACAGTGCCTAACTATTGTGCTTGCACAGTCACTGCTTGGTATGTTAAAGGAAAGGTTTCTAGTTCTTAATGCTTCTGTTTCATTGACTAAACAAGGCTGGTAAAATTAACTGACAGGCAGTGGAACACAGCCTTGTTTTTCCCTATTCATACTGTGTGTTCCACATGATATGACTTTAGGTCTTTTGTTTCCCTTTTCTTTCAAAGACTAAAACCTGTTAAACTCGGCAGTTAAAGTATTCCAAAAGAAAAAAAAAAATCAAAATTAAGATTAGTTTTGTAACAATATAGACTGATGTCTCATTTTTCTGTTAAATGTAAAAGAATTTAGACACTTTTATTTCACTTCAATGTTTGATTAAATAGTGCTGAAAGTTCTACAGTGTTTTTGATAGAGATGGACCGATCCGATATTACGTATCGGTATCGGTCCGATACTGACCTAAATTACTGGATCGGATATCGGAGAGAAATAAAAAAATGTAATCCGATCCATTAAATATCAAAAAAGCACCTCAAAAAACTTGCGACACGGCGTAACTCGGCTCATAACCGTAGCACGTCGGAGCAGTGTGGTCACGTGATAGAGCGGCTGCGTGTATTTGTAGCCTGCTAGCAAACATTTTATCTCCGAGGAAGTTATCTCAGATAGAAGTAAAGCAAGTGTGTAAGTTCATCTCTGAATGTTTGTAAAGCATTCCCGCGTTAAGCTTAACAACCGATATATAGGGCAACTGCCTCTCTCTCTTCCTCCCTCTGCTACTTCAATCGTGAAACTGCTTAATGATCAGCTGATCGGCTTTTCTGTCGCGAGTCCGTCTCTCTTCTTTGTTTTTGGCCCACTTTGCACCAGAAAGAGGAAACCAGCGGCTGAATAACAGCAGCACGTTTAAGCTTGATAAGCTGTTGTTAGAATTTATTTAATATTACTTTCTACACCAGGATCTTTTTCTACGCAGCTGACGTAACTGTGCAGGGGTGGATCTAGCAAAGTGTAGCCAGGGGGGCCGATAGGGCATGAACAGGGAAAAGGGGGCACAAAGACATACTTTTCTTTCTTATTCTCAATTTAAATATCTAGCTTTTAATTATTTAATAATTATCTGAATCTTACACCCAAAGTTTTAATCTGATGTAAATGTATAGAAGTCCATTACTGTATATAGTAACTGTTAAGTCTAATATACCCTAGTAAGCTGTAGTACTTTTTCCTTTGGGAAAGTACCATCTGTGAATTCTGCAATTCTGTTGAAGAAAGATGTTGAATCTATTTAATTATTCTTGAAAAATAATTTATTTCTGTGAATTTTTTTCACCCTGCATCAAATTAAAGTTGATTACATTGATTAAGCATCATGAGGAAGAGGGTGGTTCCCTATTTTCTTTTGCTGGGAGTTTGCAACCCTATTAGTTAGGTTGCTTAATATTTCTGCTAAGTACTCTTTAAAATACCAGAATAGGAAGGATGGTGCAGGTTTAACTTTATTAGATTGATCAGTGTTGCTGATCTATGAAATATTTTGGGTGCAGTGTGTTGTTTTTTTTTTGTTGTTTTTTTTTTTTTTACATACAGGTATAAAAGAATAGCTTTAGTGTTGTTGTTTTTTAACTTGAGTATGAACTTATACAAAAAGCAGCAAGATATTACAAAAACATTTTTGTTGATTAAAAAACACACTATATCGGATTCATATCGGTATCGGCAGATATCCAAATTTATGATATCGGTATCGGTATCGGACACAAAAAAGTGGTATCGTGCCATCTCTAGTTTTTGATGAGGCCAAAGCCTATTAACATCCCCTTAGTGATCATGATCATGACCATGAAAACTAATTTGTCTTTGAAAGCATGAGAAGGACTTGTTTGATAGTTCTCACTGGATTGATTAATATTTCGAACAATGATAGAGCATAAGGAACTCGGTGAAGATCTAAGAAGGAGAATTGTGAATTTACACGAGGTTGGAAGGTCTTTTCAAGACATTTTTAAACAACTGATTCCAAGCTCATCAGTTCAAACAACTGATGAGTACAGGTTACAGGTTATGTGGATGTGTCAGCGAATTGTCACCCTCAGATAAAAGAAAATTAGGATGTTCAGGAACAACCCAGGAACCACCAAAGCTCAAGCCTATGCTAAGCTAGAAGCTGCTGAAACACTAGGGTCACTATCCACAATGAAGCAAGTTGTCACGATCCTGGGTCTTATCACCCAGTGTTTTGAGTTTTGATGTTTATATAATTAAGCTCATTAGTTTTTCTAGTTCTTTGTTATTAGATTCCCCTTGTGTCTTCCAACCCCTGTTAAGTCTCCCTTGCCCTTCATGTGTTTCATGTCTGTGTCTTACGTTGTCATGTCTGCGTCTCATGTTTCCTGTTTTATTTTGAAGAGATCTTGTGTTCATAGTGTTTAGTTTTACTCTTCCACTGTGACGTCGTTATGTTCATGTGTGTCAGCTGTCTCCCATGTGTTCCCACTTCTCTCATTAGCCTCCTGTGTGTATTTAGTCTGTGCCTTCTCATTCAGTCTTTGTCGGATCATCTGTGTCGTTCCCATGCCAAGTCCTGCGTTCAGGTTTTCATATATATATGCTCATCATCATTGCCATGTTTAGAGTTTTGTTTGTTTTTCTGTTTGACAGGTTTTTCATAGTTTGTGCTTCCTTTCTAGTTTACCCAGTTTAGATTATTGCTTAGTTTGCATTGTTTTTGCCCTTTTATTTTGTACTGTTCTGTCTGCCTTAATAAACAGCTCATCATCAGTTAAGTTTGAGTTTTAGAATGTCTGCAGCTGGGTCCACTCTTCAAACTCCACGCAGTTTGCCTCGGCAAACTGTGACACAAGTTTTAGACCACTATGGACTGAGAGAGTGCAGACCAAGAAAGAAGCTCCTGCTTCAGAATGTTCAATTTCAGTTTTATTTGTACTTCACCAAATCACAACCTCAGTCGCCTCAATGTGCTTTATATTATAAGGTAGACCCTACAATAATACACACACAGAAAAACCCAACAATCATATGACCACCTATGAGCAAGCACTTTGGCTCTAGTAAGAAGGAAAAAACTCCCTTTTAACAGGAAAGGCGAGAGAAAGAAGACATACAGTAAAATCAACACCTTCAAGCTTGACTGAAATGTCCAGCTTCCCACATTGACAAGCCAAATGCCTTCTGAAGAAATGTTTCACAGTCATGAGACATGCCATGAGATGAGATAAAAAATTAAGTTATTTAGCCCCAGTGAGAAGATATGTTTGGAGGAGTAAATGTGAGTCTTTCAATCCTGAGAGCACTGTAACCGCTGTCAAGCATGGTGGTTATAGCATGATGCTAAGGGGCTCATTTTAGTTGCCAGTAGTGCTGGTACATTGCATAAATGGAATAATAAAGGACTACCTTCAAATTCTTGCAGGCTAGCATTACACTTCTAGAATGCTCTTCTCAAAGCTCCAACCTCAAATTTAAATAATCTACCAATTCTGAAAAGAAGAGTGGCCGAATATTCAGACAGAATTATGCCAGCTTGTTGATGGCTAGCAAAAATGTCTGGTTTTGGACAAAACTTGCCTCCTTACTAAGGGACATTCAACCATAAAAGAGGTCTCGGATGTTGTTCCTGGGATCTGCTGGAGCCACTCGTCTAGCTTTGCGGTCACTCCATTGAGTGCTTTGATACCACTGGGACCACTGTTACCTTCGCCCTCCACATCTTCTCGAGCTCTTCTCTGAGCCCTTGGGACTTTTCCAGCTTTTCGTGTTCCTTCTTCCTGATGTTGCTGTATTTCGGTATTGCTACGTCTATCACTGTGGTCGTCTTCGTCTGCTTGTCCACCACTACTATGTCCGGAGAGTATTGGAAAGCAGTCCTTGAAATTGTTTTCTGCTGTTCTTTGCTTTCTTCTTACTAAGAGGTGAACAAATGCAATTGTCTCCGTAATAGCAGATGATAGAAAGGGAATTGAATTGAGCTTTCAGAGAAAATTGCACCTGTATTTCAGTGAAATGAGTAGAGCTGCCATCTGCTCACCATGCCCATACACATTCATTTGAGTGCTGATATATATACATGTTCTTTGTGACCTGAGATGTACTGAAGAGACAAGTGTGAGAATGATTCCAGGCAGTATGCAGGATATGAATAAGATGCTCTTGTCCTTTCTTGAATACGCTGTGTTTATATATCTGTTTGCAAGTGTGCTACATCTATTTCTATTTTGTCTGTGTACGTGTGTGTCTAGCTGCAGACAGAAGCTGTATGCAGAAAAGCTTCCCAACACCAGTATCATCATCCCTTTCCACAATGAGGGCTGGTCATCTCTGCTAAGGACTGTTCACAGTGTGCTCAACCGCTCTCCCCCGCAGCTCATCACAGAGGTCATACTGGTGGATGACTTCAGTGACAAAGGTACAGTGAGAGCTTCTCTAAACTCTGAAAGGTTACAAAGAACACTAAGCTGTAAAAGCCAGATATACCGTGCTGTGGGAAAGGATTTGCCCTCTTTCTGACTTTGTTTCTTACATATTATCTCACACGTAACATGTTTCAGATCATCAATCAAATGTAATATGAGACAAAGATATCTTGCCCTGCGACAGATTGGATACCTCTGGAAAGATAAATAGAGTAAATATATAAATGCAGTATTTTAATGAAGGTTTCATTTTCTCTAGAAACCTGCCTGGTGCCACATGGAAAAAATAATAGAAAACCCGGCAATATTGCTAGAACTGAAGAGAAAAATCTGTCTATGAAAAGATGTCTGTAAAAGCTGCTAATCTGCTAAAAAGCCTACCCTCAATCTTACTTGTCTGCATGGGAATGAAACATGGAACTTGGGAGTTTACATACAATCTGTCACCTTTTTAACACGTGAATGGGAGTATCGAGTCCCCAGTTCCTTTTTCTAGACTATATGTAACAGATACTTTCTTATAACTATTCTGTACTTTTGGTCAGAGTGTGCACACCAACTCGTCTTCTTTGAAAGGCCAGATGATAAAGATGCTGGTTAGATGAGATGGTTAGAGATCACGATATCCTTCAAACTTTGCAACTGTCTGAAATGTTATGTTTTCACATATTTATCAGATAATATCCTGAATATTTTAAGGCTGCAAAACAGCTTCCTTGAGCAAGACACTCCATCTTAAAGATCAACCAAACAGTGTTTTGGTATTTGTTCTACCGTCATAACTCTACCTCAGTTATGCATTGATGTCGTTCCCAGCAAATACCAAATAGTTCCTGTTCCTAATGAAAATCGGTTCACCCGTACAACATAAGGTTAACGCATGATTGTGATTACATTCTTATAGAATGTCTTCATTTAAAATTATAATTGGCACAGGATTAGCAGTATACATTTGGCTTTGAATGTTTCTTCAACAGCTATTTGCGGTAAATGTGTTCTGCTTATCATCGCATAGATTAAGGTGTCTGTGTGTGTGTGTGTGTGTGTGTGTGTGTGTGTGTGTGTGTACGCATTTCTGTGTGTTTCCTCTCACTCTTTCATCAGGCCTTTTAAAGTGTTTAACTCCTTGTTAATTAGCGCTCTTTGTCACGGTCCTTCGTCGAAGGATGTGTTTACCTCTCGTCTCCACGGTAATGAGATGTTCTGCTGCCTCAGACTCATTTAAAGGTTACCACCCATCAGAGCTGCGAGACTAAACCCCTCCTCCTGCTGCTGCCAAGTGGTGTGGAAACAATAACGATTTCAATGTTCACTTTTCTGGATGCTTAAGTCATTTCACTCAAAAGTGTTATTGTGCTCAAATATTTGTATAGGTAAATTAAATGTTGAGTGGATTTCAAGCCTTCGAGTTTTCCAAAAGATGACACATAATTAGAACCATTCAAAATCATCAGTAGTTCTAATTTCAGTTTGGCAGGAACATGTTTTTTCAAACAAAATCAAGATGTCCTCATATATAATGCAACACACATATTTGTGATTGCGCTGTTTCCTTGTAACTTAAGAAGCCAGAGCAGCTGAACATCCAAAAAGCAAACAGAAAACGGAATCACTCCATGTGCAGGTTCAAGCTACCCACAAGACCCTCCACAAGGTCCTCTGTCAAGGCCCTGTGTTTTTATTTATTTATTTTTGGTGTAGTCTGGCTAATCAATGTTACAGCTGTAAAAACTCCATTGTGTATAACGCTACTGATGGATCAGTATCCATTTGTTTTGATACATGTTGAAGTTGTGTTCCAAAACATATATGGCTAAACAATAAAAACCATACTGGTGTTTCGTTTTGATACAGCTACTCAGAAAAACAGATATGATAAGATTTTTTTGTGAATTGGTGAAGCAGTACATTAAGACTGTCTCTTAGAAGCCCTTGTAAATTCCATCCATCCATCCATTCGCTTCCGCTTATCCTTTTCAGGGTCGCGGGGGGCGCTGGAGCCTATCCCAGCTGTCATAGGGTGAGAGGCGGGGTACACCCTGGACAGGTCGCCAGTCTGTCGCAGGGCTAACACACAGGGACAGACAACCATTCGCACTCACATTCATTCGCACATTCACACCTAGTGACAATTTGGATTAATCAATTAACCTATCCCCACAAGCTGCATGTCTTTGGACGGTGGGAGGAAGCCGGAGTACCCGGAGGGAACCCACGCAAACACGGGGAGAACATGCAAACTCCATGCAAACCCTTGTAAATTGGTTTTTAATTTCAAATTTACTTATAACAATCCAGTGAAGTAAACTTTGAACTAAAAGATGTAATAGATGCATACAAAACATAGTATAGCTAAGACCTTAAATGTGTCCTATATCATTCCCCTCACACAACCTGACAGGTGGGAAGCAAAAAAATTTAGTTTTGTGAAGGGAAAAAAATGGGATTGGTGTGAGCGCTCATGTCATCAGGATTGATGGGAAAACATTACACAGCCACGGGGAAGGGTTTTAACCTCTGCAGACCGTCTGCTCTGACGTTCCTTCTAACCACTACCGTCATTTGATAAGAAATGAGTTTGGCAGCAATTAAGGCTTAAGAGGCACGAGGCCAAAGTGAACTTCAGTTGCTTCAGGTTTCTGGTTGAGTAGTGTTACAATGTCAAAGAGAGTAATCCTGGACCGATTCTGTGCACACACAAAACGGTGTCAAGCTTTAAACCCTCGTATTAAAAAAATATGGAGAGGAGGAAGAGGAAAAGTCATTTAGTCTGAAGTAAGTGTGGTTCAGACTTATAAGGTAGTTATTAATTTCTGGTTCACACATTAATTTTATGAAGCTCAAAAATAACTCTAAAAATAGAAAAAATGGAGGATGAATCAATGATACCCACGTCAGGTGTTTTGCAATCACATGTGTAAGGATGAATGTCAGTTGATTATTGTTAAAGTGAGTATCAAGTAAGTTTGAGGATTTGTGTGGTAAACATGACACTTAAAAATAAGAGAAAGTGTTCATAAAGAAGGCACAAACAAAATAAACGAATAAAAAATGAAAAGTGTGAGCCAAATCAACGTCCGGGGTGTGTGATACCTGTTCACATCAAACTCCCCATGCAAGGTTTGCTCATTTTAACCCTCAACAAAAATTAAACTGTATTTGTCCCTGCAAAAAATTCAAATCAATGTGTGCAGTTAGTGTAATACTGATTACATTGGTTTAATTGTGAGATCCAGATCTTAGACATGTACTAATAAGATAGATTTAGATGGAAAGCACCTGGAGGCAACTATAAAACAAACCCTCTGTGACTTTATCTTTATATTCTAAATTCAGTATCTGTCACTTTTTATATGCTTGTTTTATTCACCGACTTAAGTGTGGTAAAATTAAAAAAGCAATTATTGAACAAGGTTAAAATGATGTTCAAATCCTTCCCATCACGTTTGGGTCATAGGCTACAACAACACACACATACATAATTTATGATTTTGTTGAGTGGGAGGAAAGGATGTGGAAGTTATTCTCCGATCACCAATTTTCATCTGAATGAAGGAATAAAACAGTTCAGCTCTGTCCACTTGTTGCTTAACAATGATAATTTTAGTAATAATACACATTTAAAAATAATCATAACAATTATCTAAAAACTGAAATTATTTTTGGTAGCAGTTCATGAAAATTAGGTTGAGCTACTTTAAGGGTTTTTAGCCGGTTTAATGAGGTCATATATAGCACAAGTATGACTTTAAGACATGTAGAAAGGCAACGTTAACTCATCCTTATAGCTTTTTTTTCCGGCTTTATGAGGGCTTCCTGTTTTGAAAATTGATAGGAAATACAAGGGGATCTAATTCTCATTCACCAAATAGTAGCCAATCAGTCTGCATGAAGCATGTATAAAATGCACACTCACAAACAGATGGTATGAAACCCTCCAGGTGAGTTCTGTTGATGCCGAGTTACCTCTCTATGCTTAACGGCAGCTACAGAGCCTGCAGTCATACTAATGTGGTTACTTCAGTCTGTACCAGAATTTCTTGTAACAGTTATCCTGAGGCAAAAACACGAGGCGGCAGTTATTTTTAACACTTTGAAGTTTGCCTGCAAGGTGTGTAAGATTACACATGTTGTAATTATAGAAATGACCCCCAGTTTATATTAATGCAATCATTAAAGGATCTCCCTCAGCCTTATTTTCCACATGAGATTATCGCGCTCTTATCAGTCGGCTGCAGATGTTTGTAGTTGTTTACAGTCTTCCAAGTCACTTTTGCGTTGGCCAGTTTTCAAATATGAGTGGAAAGCTCATATTTTATATATGTGAAAGGCTGAGATATGCCATATTACACAAGAATTAGACTGAAAATCAGTGGCAACATGTCTTATGGAATAATGAGTCCAAATTTGAAACTTGGCTCAAATCTTCCTCCTTAGAGGAGGTCAGGAGAGAGATACAACTGTGTCCACAGCACAGGTTCTAATGTGATACATGGCTGCATTTGGACCAGTTGTTTTGGGGATCAAAATGGAACTATGATTGCAGAAAAGTATTGTTTGCTTTTGCATTTGATTGGCGTCTGATTGGTAACACCAATTCTTTCAGCACAAAAATACACACTGTCATTCATGGATTTAACATTATTGAAGCAATGTGGGATCATTAAAACAAAAGGCAGCCAACATCCAAAGAAGAGCTTTGGAATGTCTTTCAAAGCGTGGAGAACTATTCCTGAAGACTCCCTACACCAAAAAAGGTTTGCCTAAGAGAGTTCAGGCTGTGTCAATAACCAAGGTTTCACAAAACAACCCTGACCCTGAAAAAGGATCAGCGGAAGCGAATGGATGGATGGATGGATGGATGGATAGTTGAAGGTTCTATTTTCACTTTTGACCAGGGATGGGAATCAAGAACAAGTAGTTCCCAGTAGTCCAGTTCCTTGGAATTGTGAGCCTGCTTGCCTCTCAATCCCACTTATTGGTTCTTGCACTTGGGCTACAATCAGCTGATTTCAGTTTGTGTATCAGAGGAGGAAAATCCAGTTGTTAAATGAAGACGTAAAATCCCTGCTTCTGGGGCCAAACTACACTGCATTCATTAGGGATTAAGGATGTTGTCTTTTTAACGTGTTTTAACGCTTGTATCTTGTTCTATTTAATCTCAACAAGCCCCTAAAAGTAGTCAATGATCACTGTTGGCCTCTCTTGGTTTTTATTGTCATCACTATCCATTTGAAGTATGTTTTAAAGCCCAGTTTTTAAAACTTTACTGTAACTACAATGTAACTACAGCCCATCTGCTCATGGTTTGCCAGACATCAAATATTTGAACCGGTCAGAAAGGAATCACTCTGAGGCTAGCAATGATTTGAAAGGATACATGAAGCTGAGGATCAGGAGTTTGTCATAGCATGTAATTCAAACCATGCAGCAGTATATTAATGTATTGTGGATAGACTATTTCAGTTCTCCTGACTGAAATTTGGTGTGTTTTCAGCATCTTTTTCCTGCCATGCGAACCATGCAATTGCATTTAATCCTAGCTCAAAAAAGTTAGCATTCATCCTCTAGCTTCACTATGCTAATGTGTTTATTATACTATCCTAACTCGCCACCACTTTACACACCCTTATTATTAGCTAGCCTAACTTCAGTAACCCTACAAACATCACTGTTGCTTAGTTTTCTGTCTTCATGTATGTCCAAAGTGATAGCAGCGCTGTATGTTTTAGTTTTCACAAATCCCTCAGTCAGAAGTTGTATATCATCTTTAGATGGAAACTAATAAGCTAAATTGTTAAATTTCATAAATTTCCATGGATGCCTGGATGTTAAAACCTTATTGTTACACTTGGTAGAGCAACCACAGTGATCAATATATTAAAGATGAAAGAATTCAGAGGGGTTTTTTTTCTCTCTCTCAGTGATGGCGTAGTGTTTGAGTTTGGGAATTGAAGAGGAGTTTGGACCCAGAAGTGATGTTAGACTTAAGAGCCGGACAGCGTGGAGATCAACATTACTTTTATTTTAATTGCACAAAAAGAAGAGAATGCAAACAGTTGCACAACAGTTAGAGTTACACAACTTCGGTTCCCTGTAAGCACCATCACAAACATGCTAAGGTAGCTAGAAAGCATGCTAAGCTAGCTAAGAACCCAGAGTGACAAAGCTGAGTGAATGCTGAGAGAAGCCCAACAGCCAGACACTGAACTTCAACAAGTAACAAACTGATGAGCAGTCAGGCTGCAGGCTCCATTTCTACCTGATCATAGTAGAATCACTGTGGTGATCGCTTTGAAGTCTCTTTGTGCTGGTTTTCATCTTTGCTTTGTGCTGTCGGTTTTGTGTAATACAGAAACTGAGAAAAATCATATATGTGTCCTCATTAGAATAAGGATTTTTACTTGTGTTTATAGGTTTATATTGTTAAATGGTAATTATAAGGCAGTTTGTTGAGGTCATTTTACAGAGTAAGTAATTTAGTGAATAGTATAATGAATTAGCTTATCCTGAGAGTCATTAAATACCCAAATGTATTACTTTTAAAACAAGTGTTCTGTGTAATATATGTAATAATTACTTTTTTGAGTAATGATATTGGGATAACATTTTGCTATGAGGCACTACAAGATATGACAGAGCCTCATCATTCACCAGTTTAATTTTTAATTCTGCCTTTTATAGTAGATAGAGGCTAACATAGAACAAATATAATCTCATTCCAGCCTCAGTATTCTCATTCCAGCATTGTCAGGAAAACTGATAAATTGCAATAGTCCACCCTAATCTAATCACTAAACAGCATATGACATCAAAATAGCTTATGGACTATTATCACTGTTACAATCAGTTTGTGAAATTTTTCCATTTAGAGTTATAAAGAATAAAAGAAGACCTCCAAGCAACTCTCACGAGTTGTGCACTAACGCCAGCATTAGCTGCCATCTGTTTCATGGCACAATAACTTCTTTTTGTCAGGTGGCATTTATGTTGGAGAGGTATCATAGCAACAAGAGCTCCAGTGGTATGGTTAGAAATTGGGTGTGAGGGTGAAGAAAAGCACTTTCACTTTCACAATTTCACTTTTTTGAAACTGCCAAAACTTAACTGTCTTCCAAGGAAAAGGTAAATTTCCATGAAATAACCCCCTGCTATCAAATAGCAGTGAAAACATCAAGAGGCAGCACCTTCATTTTCTTTTTATTCCCTTAATTTCTGCCCTGAAGCAGATTTTGTGCTAAAGCATATGTTCCCTTCCTTGTATATGGCCTTACCCATTGTGAGGGAGCCAACCTCCAGTCTCTCCTTTCTTGAATTTCTTATTTTTAATTTAATTTTTAATATATATATATTTTTTTTATATCTATTTTTTACATTTCTTCAGATTTCAGTTGAGGACAGGTGAATGTGTTTTGTGATCAGAGCTGACAAGATCACTTTTTTATCTCCCTATTTTCACTCTTGCCTTCACCTTATTTCTTCGTCTTTCTACGTTGTACAGTATGAAGATTTAAAGAAATATGAAAGTTTACTGATATGATTTTACTGTGGATTATTCTGGTGGGAAGTTAAATCCCAATTTATAGTTGTAATTGTATAAAATGTGACTAAAATTTAAAAAAAAATGCAGTAATTTGCAGAGCATATAAATATTAATCTAAAAGATCATCTTTGACAGGCAGATTTTCTCTGAAGAAAAGATGTGCAGAAGTTCACCAATCTGCATGCGCACCCAAACAATGTTAAAGGATATCTGAATAATGTCCTTCAATGTAAAATTGTGAAGACTTATGCAAAAGAGTCTGAGAATCTGGAGAAATATCTGCACACAAGTGTCAAGGCCAGAAATCAAAATCGGATGCCCGGGATCGTCAGGCCCTCAGTCGGCACTGATTTTTTTGGGGGGTATTTTTGTTTTTCTTTAGTATAAGCTTTGCTTATTTCATCAGGACAATGCTAATCCACAACAAATACTAGACTACAACAGAGCACAAAAACTCACCTAGAATAGGTCCACACGTGGCTCATGTCTGGGATTAACCACACCTAAGTAACCAAAGGGTGGTGGCTAAAGGCTAAAAGCTAATCAACATAAGAAGTCCATATAGTTACATTATCATTAGAAGTACTGAGTCAGATGGATTCTGACACGATTATTTCAACATTGGAATTCGATTCAATTCTCCAACTGTAACAAAGTTCAACAGTTTCACCTCTTCTGTGTAAAGATGGTTTCACTCAGTAAAAGGTTGAATTATGTCGCTTGCAGCTTAGCATTTGCGGTTGAGCATGAGCGATGAATGCCGCTGGTGGAGCCCAAGTCATTTCACGGATTTATGGCCAGACATGGCAGGGAAAGTAGCTGTAACTTGTCTCTCTCTCTCCCTCTTTCTCTCTCTCACACACACACACATGCAGAGAAGAACAAAGAGCTGCCTCCGTTCTCCTCAGATCAAGGAAGAGAATCTATGGAAGACAAAGAGAGGAAATGCATGTACAGTATGTCTGCTATATGTAAGCATTACAATGTAGAGCTGTTAGATCAAATCAACAAAGCTCCTAAATCTGTCTTTATATCCAACTGTAGTCACCAAACCCCACCTCTGCTTTTCATTCTTGGACCCATCATTTGGCTTTCTAAAAAGACAGATTGCATTTGTTAGGGCTAGGTTCTATTTTTATGTTTGTTTTTGTAAGTGAAGCAAAAATGATATCTCTTTATAATTTGCATAGTCATTTTTGAGAGCATAATTACTTCAGTCAGAAATAACAGGCCCGAGTTGTTTCAAATCGTTAGAGAGGTGAAAGGAAACTTTCGTGGAGAGTTCATCAGATATACAGGAGACATCCATCTCCAGATACACATCGATTTTTGATGAATATAAATGCAGACTATATCGATCATCTTTACACATGCCGCACTGTTCTGATTAAGTGGATGTGCATCAATGCAAGTTATTATCTGGCAGCATTTCAATAGGAGAGACTATTTTAAAGTAAAAATATCTGCCAATATATCATTTCAGTAGATAACTGGAATCTGATGTGATGTAACATTTTAGAACAGAATCCCATTTGAAGGCAGGAGGTAGTGACCAAAGGGAAATTTGGATGGGACGCCCCTGATGGCCTGTGTGATTTTTAGATGGAGATGAGGAGGGTTGTATGACAGACAACCTGTAAGGAAAGGGCTAATTGGCTCACAAGGAGAGGTGACATACAGTGTTGAATGACTTTACTTGATAGCATGGAAATTGGGAATAATAATAAAAAAATGTATCCACAAATGTAACTCATATCTCCAAGAGGAATGAAGATGGAATATGAGAAAACAACTCTTCCTGCTTGCATTTATGTAAAAAAAACTACCTGAATTACATTGAGTGTAACTGAGTTTCCCCATCAATGGTCATGACAATTTACATATTAATGTTTAAGAAACTGATCTCACATCCCACTGTTTGTCAGTAGTTCTAGTTTCAGCTTATAGCTTTTCAGTTTTTAGTTACAAAGTACCGTAATGTCCATAATATCATTGAAAAAACAGAGTTGATGCTTTCAGGAACTTTTGGTAATTTTTCAGTTGCACCACTGCTTCATGACTTACGCTATTTTGACCTAAAACCAAACAACCAATCGGTTATAATGGGTTAATAAACTTTGAATGTTCCTTTGTAGCAGAGGAGTGTGTCCTTGTACTAAAACCTCAACCCATCTCCACCTACGTAGACAAAGTTGAAGTGGAACTTTTCAGGATGCTCACTGAATTTGTTGACGCATTGTAAAGTTTTATGCATTCATCTCCTTTGGTCATGTCACAGTGCAGTTTCAAAGGAGCTAAGTTTCCAGGAGTTGTTTTGCTATTGTGTTGAATATGGTCGTAACCTTTCTCTGAATACCATATTGTAGAATATTCATGATGGGGAAAAAAAACATTGTGAGAAGTCTCAGTATTTAATGTTGTTTTCCTTTAGCTAACACTGCCTCCAATAATATGATAAAAGAACTGTCACAATAAAAATCCCTAATGTACAACCTTTTTTAAAAAATATCTTTTAAAGCAACAACTGTTACAACCTTGAAAGAATTGCTTTTAGAGTTTAGTCATCCACTTGTTCTCCTATTTTTCAATGACTACTGAGTGGAAAAAAACAGATGTAGTAGAAAACTTTTCATGTCATTCTAGCAACTACCTTGGGTAAACTACTTCAAGGGAATCTTGGCATGTTTTGATAGGTCTGTTGGTCCAAAAATAATCTCTATGGTCAAAGAGAAATATAATAGAATAGAATTCAACTTTATTGTCATTGCACATGCACAGGTACAGGGCAACGAAATGCAGTTTGCATCCATCCAGAAGTGCTTTAGCCATGATATGACAAATATATATTAGCAATAACATAGATATGTAAGTCTGTTACAGAAATGGGTCTATTATGGTATGTTATAATGTACACGGTATGAAGTATGTTATGAATATTCTATAACTATAAGTATGTACAGGCTGTAGTGAGTACAAGCTATGAACAGGATATAAATATGAAAAACTTTACAGAAATCTGAGATATCCAGTTATACAGAAATGTGAACTATGCAAGTTATAAACAGTTGTAGGATTAAAAATGATCGCATGTACAGAATGATTATTTACACAGAATTATACAGTAGTGCAGTTAAGATAAGTGAGATATGTGGATGATTTCTACAGAGGCTATAAAGTGCTAGTGGTTGTGAGTGGTGGTTCAGTCCATGTTATTAGTGTGTGTATTATTGTGAGAAAAAGCAGCTTCGAATTATTAAGTGAAATTATTATAAGAGAGAGTAATGGCTGTCAAAGAAACCTGAATAAAAAATTATCTGAAAACTCTCTAAGCATGATTATGAGTGAAAAATACAGAAGATAAAACCTTGAATTGCCTTACAGCAAAACTGCGTCATCGCTCTACCCTCTTGATCCATGGCTACCTGGAAGCTCTTTCTGATGCTCTGTTGAAATCCTAATAACTGACCTTCTGTGCGTTCCACTCATGTTCTGCAAGCTTTAAACTGTAGAGAAAGCGACCTGCGAAGCCTCTCCAGTCTACTTCCACTGGATGGCAATATCCTTGCCAACATTGACTTGGCAAAAAGCCTCTGGTACTTGTCCAGCTTCCTCTCAAAAACCTCAGCTATACAATCTTCCTTGCACATAGTTAATTTTATCAGGGCGTGCTGTTTGAAGCCACTAACAAAGTTACAATGTCTGGTTGCAGGGATGTTGATGTGATATGTGGGAGAAGCATAAGTTGTTTGGTCTCTGTCACTTTCTGCAATTCTTTTGTAGTGGAAAGAAAACCAGTGGCAGCTCAAGATTGGAGTTTCAGTTTCTCCTGCCTTGACTAATATTAGCTACTTTATGGGGAGACAGTGGGGCCTGATTATTATTATGGCTGAGAAGAGTCCCAGCAATTGCCATTAGCATCTGGTGATGGTCCAACCGGTAGTGACCCTCCCCTAGGGCTTCTTGGCAGCTGGACAGGATGTGTTTGAGTGGACAGGAAAGTGTTTCAGTCAAGGTTTGTAGGGGAGGTAAGATGTCATCTGCAGCTTGGATTAAAAATTTAATGCACTGGGACTTTGCTCACCAGATATCTTTTCACATTCGATTGCGTTCGTCCATCTCATCCAAGCTCCCTGCTGCTTCAGGACTGATTTAGACTTCTGCAGTGAAACTTTATAAAAATCTTTTTAATCTAACTAAAGCGAAAATGTCGTTGCCAGCATTTATGCTTGTGTATGAAACATGTGTTAATGACCTTGTGGTTATGTCCCCGGTATTAAATATATGGTGTCAGCCATGAAAGAAAGAGATACAGTGCTGGGACATAGATCTCTGTTTTTGTTGTGATCATTTTTTATTTCCTCTTAGCAGCTAACATATTTGACCCTCAAGCTTTTCCTTTTCTTTACACATTCCCTCATGCCCATTCCAATACTTTTCAGTCTCCCTCCAGGAATTTGCTGACACCTGTGAGTCCTTATTTTGAGGCAGTGATTACTACTCTCTTACTGATCCCCCTGTGGAGAAGCTGCTGGAAATACATAGGAGTACACAGTATGCAATAGAACAGGTCATTGTGGGCTGTGCTGACATCTCGACATATGTAATTACATTTCTTTGGAGGCACACATTAGTTTGTGGTGTAGATTGCATTGCATCATAGGGTATCAGAGACGTTTGTCATTAGAGGAAAACAGGAAACCTGAAAAAGAGTGGCATACACTAACATGTACCTATGACATTTCATTTCATTTATTTATTTCACACTTGGTACAACAATTCAAACAAACCAACCACACTTTCTATCAAAAAGCTCTACAACCATGTGTGAAAAGGAGCAGGAAGAAGAAAATATTCTTATTAAACCCTGCCCCTATCTACAATTTATATTACAAGTGGGCACCAAAAATCAGGGAACAAACTAACATTAACATTTATCTCCGGTCCTAATCCAAACCAAACAACTAATTTACAATCAGAATATACCACATAGTAACAAGGAGAAAAATAAAATTAAAATAAGTAAAACAAAAAATTATAATGGATCCTTTTTCAGTGAACTCTAATTTCATTCACATTCTTCATATTGAGTTATCGTTTTAAGCCTGTAACACTTTTTAAAACAATGTAAATTTATACAATTCTTTAAATTATAATAAAGTGAGTTCCACAGTCGTATACCCCTAACCATTGGACTCATTAATCTTTGTGTAGTCCTAGCTAACTGATGCTTAAAATAAAATTTCCTTCTGCTATCTTCTCCCCCTGAACACAATAAAAATACTCTTTGTAACTTAAAGGGCAAAATATTATTTTTAGCTTTAAACATAATTAATAGTGTCCGTAATTTCACTAAATCTCTTAATTTTAATAATTTCGATTTTATAAATAATTTATTTGTATGTTCTCTATATTTAACATTATGAATCATTCGTATCACTTTCTTCTGTAATAAGTTTAGAGGTTTTATAGTATTCTCATATGTATTCCCCCAGACTTCAACACAGTAACTAAAATATGAGAAAAACAATGAAAAATATAAAATGCGCATTGTTTTATAGTCTAATAAATCTCTTACATTTCCCAAAATATAAATGTTTTTAACCATCTTCTTTCTAATATACTCAATATGTGATTTCCACATCAAATTTTCATCTACTATTACACCCAAAAAACAAAATTCAGTAACTCTATCAATCAATTCTCCATCAATGGACATAATGACTTCATCCTCCTTTACACGATTGCCAAATATCATTATAGTTTTTATGGATGTTTAAATGGATTATATTTATATTAAATTTCCTTCTGCTATCTTCTCCCCCTGAACACAATAAAAATACATAGATTTAGCACAGAAATAAATAAAGTAAATATCCCATGTCATGCTTGCCATCCTGTTGGTCCCATTGACTTTAAGGTTATGTGACTTAATGTATATTCAAAGTCTAAACTTGTGGGCAAAAAAAAAAAAAAGTTTTTAAGCCTTACGTCAGGTGTCAAAATATAGCGCGGCAGACGAGACTAGATATACAGAAAGGCCTGATTGTTGATGTGGCACAGGTGAACAGTTTGGGGACTAACAAGGCAAGAAGACAAAGACCATGCAAGAAGTGACAGATGCACAAGAAGACCGCAGATTAACAGAGGAATACAGGACACATGATCTAAAAAAGAGAACATGAAGCAACAGGTGAATATCCATAAAAATGAAGAACAGTGCAAGTACACTTTAATTTTTGGTAGAGTCAATTCTTTTGCTGCTTTATCAGGTTTCACTGATGATTCAACACATGCAGATTTTTTTGAGTGACAGTGAAAATAAAGGTAGAAAATTTTAACTGATGAAAATGCTTGTTGGTTGTCATCAGGAGTCTGTTCTGTAATTTCTTCAGCTCTCTTATTAATACTCTGTTGCTTTTGTCAGTGACATTGATTTTCATTCTGAATGAAAAGAACTTGTGTCTCAGAATTACAGCCAGAATCAAACCCCGAGTTCTATTCAGTGGTATCACAATCTCACTGCACATCAGCTGTGATGGAGACCTGCCATTGGCAGATTGATCGTCCAATTATTTCCCCACTTTCTGCTCCCTGATGGGATCAATTGAGCAAATCACTGCAATACTTCATTTCAAATAAGGAGTGGCCTGTACTCTGTAACTATGCAGAGCGACTTTTGATCTATCTCCAGTCAGATGTTGAGGCGGTCTGGGGGTCACACAGCAGGGCTTCCACAGCAGGCAACAGTACAGCCTCCAACCTGCAGCAACTGTGGAGCTGACCACAAGAAGCCTGCTGCTAATTTTGCAGAAATATGTCACTGACAGATTTTGATTGTGTTGCGATGGAAAATGATTCCCAAATGTGCCAGTGTGGTTTCACAGTCCTGCCAGTCTCAGCTGCTTGTTGAATGAAACCAGAAACATTTTTGCACCTGCCCAGTTGCTCTTGTTGTCAAGATAAAGCAGTAAATAAAAGAAGGCCCATTTTTCTTTGGCTGGAATGATGACAACAAGATAGGATCTGATGCTGTTTCATGTTGTTTTTTTTAATACTGTGAGTCCAGCCAAAGACAAATGTGACACCAATAGAGTCTGAGTGCTGAAATCTGTCAGATTTACGCCATGTCTCAGTTTTTCCTCTATCTTTATTTATTTTCATTATAAAATTCAACAGCCTTTCAAATGTGTTTTCTTGTGATTTGATTTGTTTATGTCATTTTTTTTCCTTCATAAGAACGTTCTGGTGGTGGATGGGTTCCCTCAGTACTTGTGTTTGTTTTTATTTTGTGTGTATTTGGATATTTTGTTGACATGGTTGGTTACTAATATTGCAAGCTATTAAACATGGCGCAGAACAGCAAACAAGAACCAACTCAGGCTAGAATGAACTGGACCATTTTCAAAAACATACAATTTCTAACATTGTTTCTTTTCAGCAAGTCAACTGAAAATCAGAAAAATAATAACATGTAGCTGCTCTTCAAGGTTTTTATAGCCCAGATTAGCATTTTGCTAATTGTAGTTCAATTCAGGTCAGTTATTTATATAGCGCCAAATCGCAACAACAGGTGCCTCAAGGTGCTTCATAATGTAAGGTAACAATCCTACTGTAATACAGAGAAAACCCCAACAAGCAAATGGCCCCCTATGTACAAGTGCTTTGGCGAACGTGGAAAGGAAAAACTCCCTTTTAACCCTTTAAAACCGATCGGAGCGGGCATGCTCTGCTTTGCGCAACTATTTTTAAATCCCTGTAGAACTGCAACCACGTGAGCTAGAGCAAAAAATTTTTTTGCATATGAAACCGGAGGAGTTGTACTTACATCTTATGCCATCAGCTTGTCCTCAGTCAACATTTCCGTCCACATATAGCTTTAAACTGCATAAAAAGCGCTTGCAGCAACAAAAACATAATATTCCAGAAACACACTTTGCCGATCCGATCAGCTGTTCGTAACACTTCCATTTAGAATAGACGTCAGCGTGAAGTCCGCCATGACCTGCCCGAAACCGGAAGTGACGTCATTTTCGTGGAAATGTAGTTTTTTACCGTCAGGGCCTCAATGAGCCTATACTGGTGTTTTTAAAAGTTATGTTTGACTTTATGACTTTCTGTGTGGTTTCTGGGATGCTTAGGACTCATATTGCTGCTGGAAATAGTTTATTTTGATGCATATGCTGCTTTTTTGCAAATTTGCATTATAATATTTATTTTTCTTTTTCCTGCAGTATATAAAAATTGGTGTATTTCAAAAATAAAACTACGAAGACACTCAAAATAAATTTCCTGTGGTGGGAAACTATTTTGTGCAACTTTTTTGTATTTACAGTTTTGAGGGATAAGCCTCTTAAATTTCTCTAACTAGAAATATATGTTAAAAAAACAAAAACGATTTTCAATTTTTTTGTAGTTTATTGCACTTTTTTGAAATTTATGTAATTACTATGCACTTAATGCAGACATATTATTAAAATCTGGGCTATAACAGTTGTATTGATGTATAGCAACTTGAAATGCTCCCAAAAATGGCTCCACATCATGTAAAAATATAATATAAGCTCTGGCGGACTTGGTTCTATGGTAGGTCTTAAAGGGTTAACAGGAAGAAACATGAGGCAGAAGCAGGCTCAGGGCGTCCATCTGCCATGACTGGTTAGGGCTGAGGGGAGGAAAGTGTAGAGAAAGTAAGTTATCCTATGTGCAATAAGTCAGTGTCATTATGGTATGCCGATTAGATTACGTGATAAATCAGCACTTACTTGTATTATATAATGTTTGAAAGTGGTCATTCTGCTCAGTCAGTTTAATGGTAATCCATCTATTTGGATCTATTATCCATCTATCTATTTGACTTTCACTTGGCAATAGGTACTAGATCACCTGTAATCTAGGTGATCTAGGTAATCTAGATCACCTAGATTACAGGTGATCTAGTATATGCTAAGAGGAAAGAGTGAGTGACTTTAGAGGTAGGCTGTAAAAAGTCCACCCAATCAAAAGCTTTAAGCTTTCCTTTTTCCCTTGATCATGGACCGTTTTCTATTTTCTCAAGGTCAAAAATTGTAATTGCAATTATTTTCTTGGGTCTTAATTATTTGCACTAGATTCCAAAGCAATATGTCCTGGAGTTTTTAAGACATTTGAGGTGGTACACAGGCTGACTCATGCACCTTCTGACCCACTGACATTTTTTGGCTATATAAAGAGAGACAGATACAGTATATTGATTTAGCTATGGATATTATATAAACATTACTGATTGTGTATTCAGTAACTGAACACACAATCAGTTAAAATTTTGGAACAGTCTAGTTAGATTTGTTGTTTTGGCTGCCTGAGAAAGCAACTGTCAGCAGTGTCAAGCTACAGTCTTATCAACAGTAGCAGCCTCACCATCGTGATGGAGCAGTGGGGAGAGGAAGCAATGGTGATGTGGAGATAGGAGATGATTTATGGGACAGGCAGTGATGGGGGGGTGACTAAAGGGGGAGAAAGAGGAGGCATTGCAGAAACACAGAACAAATTTTGCCATGTTTATTCATTCAAGTCAGTGTGTGTGTGTGTGTGTGTGTGTGTGTGTGTGTGTGTGTGTGTGAGAGAGTGAATGTGAATGAGGGTGAAGGGAGATAATGAGGTAATGGCGCTCAGTGAAGTGTGACGGAGATACGCGGGAGAGAGTGATATGAAGAGGGAGGTTGAGAGGGAGACAGACGACAGAGGACAAAAGCAGCTAATTGAGTGTTGCCATTTAGAGATGTGGAGCCATCACTGGGAGCTGATCGATTCAAACGTCTTTCTGAAGAGGAGACAACCAGATAAGTCATGCTTACTGTGTGAAGACAAACTAAATGAATTATACTCTAGCACTGCTATTGTACACTGGCCTCTGCGTTAAGTTATAAACCTGTAAAATGTAGTCTTGGCCCGCCTTTTAAAGCAGCATACCATATTCACTTCTTTTTAAGCCAACCGTTAGTGGCTTCCTTTCTTTGCTGCTGATTGAGTAAGTGATATGTTCTTCCTATAACTAAATTGAGCTCTTCTAAAAACTGAAAAACACAAGTACAGAAACACAATTTCCATCATTACAAAGCAATGGTGAGGAATATTTGCCATCATGATACATTTTTTTGTTTGTTCTCTCTTTTTCAAAGTAGTACTGTCATAATATGAACATAAAAAAATGTTAAAGGGTATTTCTTATATCTAAGTAAGACACGATCAAAAATGAATGAAGTAAAAAGGCTGATGGTGAGTTTAGAAACAATAAGAGTCCTGTGGCAAGATGCAAGGTTTCCTTAAATTTTGCATCATTTCTTTTTTATATAAATGAAGCCATTCCTTGCACAAACCCACATTTCTTTTGTTATATTTGTTAATCTCCAGATGAGTGATACTTATTCTAAACAAGTTTTATTTTCATTTGTCATTTTTTTCATATCTACTTAATAAAGTAGCACATTTAGATGGAGCTTATGAAACCAGCAGACTTCCAACTCTTGCACAATTAAAGGTTCAGATTAAAGATAATTCTGTAGAGTCGTAAAAACAAACTCTCAATTCTGAGATTGCTAGGGTCAGTAAATTACGCAAGATTGTTGTTTGACGATTTTTCAGCAGATGCTAGAAGATCTGTGTAGGTGGAAAGCCTACAGAAGCCTAACAGGCTTTAATACATAAAGTCTTAAAGTATTATTATTATTATTATTATTTAACCTTCTTTTAGTACGATGCTATTGTATTTACTTTCAGTTACACAAGGATCTCTTTTATTACTTTTGCATTATTTTTTTCAGTACGTTATCATCTATAATAAAAGCATTTTTTTTCTTACTGACAAATCTCTGTCTTTTCAATTGTTCAGTGAGGTTGTGCTTTGAAAAGAAAAAAAAAAGAAAAAAATCAAGTTGTTGTGTTTATCTGTTTTAATTTTGATCTTAGATAAAATAAAAAATAAAAAAACAACAACTACACATCACAGTGAGTAATTTGTATACTTTTTTTCTTACTGATTTCTCACAGTTACGGTTTTGTCAATGTACTTTAACGCCGTTCATGCACTTCGATGGTATGCCTGTGGCATGAGTAAACTCTGCTTTTGTAAGGACTTGAAGGACACTGTTCTGCAATGGAAAACAGGCTGGTTCTGAGCTCCTTTGTGATTTCTTGCCGCTGTGGCATCTGAACTACGAATTCCTAAAGAAACAAATGTTCTCAAAATACAATGTTATTATCTCACAGTCCCAGGTGCCGTTTAAAAGCTTGATACCTGATTATTGTCTGTGTGAACCTCTATTACGTTACGTATTCTTTCCTGACTCTGTGCTGATTTAATCGGTTTCTTTCCTGATTGCAGTGTGATAGTGATCAGGATAGTGTGACAGTGTGTTGGTGTGATTATGCTCTAAGATCACTAAAGATTGAAATTGTATTTGGTAGAAGAAGGAACTTTAAAAACACCACACTTGCATCTATAACTTGTTCCCGATGCACTGTCCTATGCTGACTTGTTAAAGGGTTATGCCACTGACGTAAAACATGTGGTTTCTTGATCAGGGCCCTTTGACATCACATGTAAAGGCACTGAATACCTCTGAAAATAATTTTCAATGTGCAAAGTTTACAATGTGAAAAAACGTAATGTTGGCAAGCTGTTGGTGCCAAGCAGCAAAATGTGAAACTAAAATGTGACTGAAAACAAAGTGCAAAAGCACAAAGCTCGCAAATGAGACGAAATCTGTGCTCCCCTGCCTGTGAAATCTTTGACTTGCAACCAAACTTCTGCCATCTAATAAGGACTATCCATCCATCCATCTGTCCTCATCCATTTGAATATCGACTGCTAGCTTTTTCTCAGGTCCCCAATGAAAAGAGGACAGCTTGTGCAGATGTGTACCACACCCTCAGCCTTTGACAAATGGAAGTATAAAGGCAGCCATTCTTCTGTCTGTGCGCAGACTGTGTTCAGGATGTATCTCACGTCATCAGGCCAGACCAAGCTCCTTACTATATAAAATAAATAAATTAATAATTGTATTCCGGTTAGTCTGTCTACATTGTTTGATCTACTTTGTTTGAAAGCAGTGATTGCTGCCAACAGCTGGTTTACAGTGGGAATTTATTTGCTCGTTGTTACTGGTAACAGAGGCTTCTTTGAATTTCTTAAAGGCGTACACCACCAATTTAGCATTGCAGCAAAGGTTGAAATCCCAGTAGACAGTTTAAGTCTTTCAAACTTGCTGCAGCAGAACAAGAGGTGTTGTTTTATTCATTCAGTGCATTTTTCTGACTTACTTTCCTCACTTCAGCCGCAGCCAATGCTGACTCAAGAAATGACTTAAGGAAATTCATCAGGCTTTCCTCGGAGTAAAACAGAATGTGAAATTACATGCAGATCAGCGAAACGCTGGTCGCAAACTTGACATCATTTGTTTGCTGTGCACTTCCTCGTGCTTCCTGTCTCTAACAGAGTGGCAAACACTGACCTACAATATGCGCGGCCACTCCCTTGAGAATAATTTATTTCATGAGAGCTGCAGAAATTCCAGAAATCGCGGAGAGAAAATTGACAGAGTGTGATGGAGTTCACAAGGGCACTGGAATATTTTGCTGGGGGAATAAACAAGCGGCTCCAGTCTTTGGTGGTGTGCCAGCGCTTCTAGGGATTAATCCACCACCCTGAAAAGAGCTCAGTGTGCCATGTTGGACCTGCTGTGTTTCAGCATTAATTGATTTTTTTTTTTTAATCCATTAGAAAGGATGTTGCTCGTGTGTGGACTGCAGTGTGGTGTGTTTGACTTTGAGCTCATAGGCCCTACGGCTTAAAATCTGATCTCTCTGGGGTGTAAATATTTTTTTTTAATATTTCTTTGCATATATTTCATGAGAACGAGGAGGGTGTGTGTGTGTTACATCTTGGTTACATAAAGTCAGATATTCTTCCGTTTCATTAAGTGTTAGTATCATTTAAAACAATGAATGCAGCCTTTCTGGAATTCAACCTAACCCATATCTATATATGAGACAACACTCGTTAGTAATTGTAATTTCTGGGATTTCAGTTGAGTAAAGATTAGTGAATTTACAGATGTTATAAAACAATTCAGCAAAGTGATGGATTTGTGGGCTATCATTTTATTTAATTAATGCATTTTAATAATAACTACAGTACAGCTAATATATTCAAAGGATAATGCAGTGACTCACTAGTCCTATGAGAAGGCTCCACTTGGTCAGTGTAGTTTGAGTTCATGAACCAAAGTAAGACAAACATAATCCACAAGTTTATTCTGACACATTTGACATTTTAACCTCATGTCATCACTGAGACAAAGGTACGGTGGCTCTGAGAGGTCAAATGCACTGCAGCGTGAAAAAACACCAGCTAATAGAGTCTACAAAAGCACACAACTGATTTTTTTTTTTTTTGTTAAAGCTCACAACAAAATCAAATAAATACAAAATAAGAAGAAAGCTCACAAAACACAAGGGGAGTCTTTTGGGGGAGAAAATAATGTGAGGGAGCAGCTGCAGAAGTGACAAGCTGTTAGCAAACATGCTTCTACAATATTATATGAATCATGCAAATAAAACACACATTAACTGTATCTTTTCACAGATGAACCCTCTGGTCTCACTTCCACAGTTATTGTCTCCCGAAATAAACTCTCCTTTTTTGTGCTTTTGCAGCATTTTTCTGTGTCATGGTGTTTTCTTAAGGTGCAGTGTGTTTGACCTCTCAGGGCCACCATACAAAAGCCTGAGGGCTGCTGTCATGTCTTTCAACTTCTAAGCACATATTCATGTTTGAGTTTGGCCCTGTGTGAGATGATGAAAGATGGCGGGCAAACTCCAGGACTGTTCATGTAAAATGTGAGTGACAGACTCCAGGGAGGTAAACTAACAAAAATGGATGGATAATATCACGGGGGTTCAGGTGGAAACCACTCTGTGCCAAATAAATAGGCTGGACTCCTATCACCAGCCTGCTGTATGATGAGTGATTCATGCCTCTGCTGAAATGGCCCCAACGCCTCAGCCTTCCAGTTTCCTCTGCTTCACATTCTAATAAAGACTAATGTGTTTGCCAACATCAGCTCACTCTCATTAGAGTGATTAATTGCCTCCTTGGTTATGGTAAACAGTACGAGCTGTATCACAATTTATTGAGGGAAAATTAACCAATCATAATTAAATGCTCTGATCTGTCTTCCTCACCTCTCCCCATACAAGCTCTCTTCACACACGGGGTGAGTGTTCTTTGATTAATTTTGCCTCGGTTCCTGTCATTGGAAGGATGATGTAAACGTTACTTTGAGCGGGGTGAGTGTTCATAAAGAGCAAGAGTCAGCCTTTTAATGGTCAGTAGTTAATGGGTTGATTTATTGCATGAGCATAAAGTGAGGAGACTCTGCTTTTTCCTCTCAGTTTGATGCTGACCTTACAGAGACCTTCCGCCCTTGTTGCAAAGTCACATTTTATAGAGTGTAGGTCAGCTGCTGTGTAACATGGGCTGAAAGTAATGATCTTCACTGCAGTCCAATGGAAGGCAAGAAGGGGAAACAACAACATGAAATTCAAGGAAGGGCAGAGAGAACTAATTTAGGATTAGTTTTTGATGGAATAATAAAAAGTAAAAGTCTTCAAACAGCAACATCAATGTGGGCAAAACATATGAACTAAATGTAAAAAATACAGCAGCATGTATACATCAGATTAGTTTGATCCATTTGTATTAAAAATAGAATAAATGTAGTTAATCAGTTGTCCAGTCAATAGCTGATTGCACTAGTTGTCCTTGGTTACAGTGCAAAGAGGATTTGCTTGGAGTTGCAGATCAGTCAAAGTCCTCACCAAAAGGATATAGAACATAAAGGCGTAGACTTTATACGCCATAATTACCCATTAGCTTGTGAAGCTCTCCACTGAAGCCTCAATGTTAGATCTAAATGTTGGTTTCTATCACTCAGAAGTGACCATTCTCTGAATGTCACTCATCAGAACTGGATTGACTTGCTTTTGGAGCCAACCTCAAGTGAGGACTGCAGTTTTTCATTTGCTAATAGCATTCAGCTATTCAAATAAGTAACATAGTACTTCTTGTTTGTGTCATTCAAAGCATCATTCGTGCAGTAAATGGTGGCTATATGGATCAGTGCAAAGACTTTCATAAATGGAAAGAAATCCTACATCTCATAAAACTGCTTTCGGTTCGGTACGCATATGTATCAAACAATACAAATTTTTAAATTTATTTTATCAACCTTTCTTCTGACGATGCTGTCTGTGTTGAGTGCTCAGTGGATCTGCGCTCGACAGTGCAGCCTAGGCGGAGTAGTCGAACGCAGATTCACTGAGCGCAGCGCAAGCTAGCGAGACAGAAGCTAAGCTCGTTGCAACATGGCAAACTGAACCTCCCCCACCCTCATTCAGATCTGGCGTTTGGAACTATTTTGGTTTTCATGTGAAGCATGACCCTGAAGGTAAGCGCTCATGGACTAAAGTAAATCAGTATGTCGGATGTGCCAGGCAATGCTCAATTGGTGGGAACTAGTGCGTTAGGGCAGTTAGCTCGTTAACGTGTTGAAGCCGTCCAGCCCCACGCACGGGCGATCCGCGGTAGCTCGTTAACGGAGATTTGCCGTGTTGTGGCGTTAACGTCATTTCAACGAGATTAACGCTGACAGCACTAGTGGGAACACAACGAATATGACTGCACATTTACTCCGACATCATCCTAGTGCGAAGACAAGTGGAAGCAGACAAAAACAAGCAGGCATGCTACAAACTTTACCCGAGTCATTTAGACAGCCGTTAGCACATGATTCTCCTTATGGGGACCTGATATGTTTAATATGCTGCTGAGAATATAGCCCAGAAGAAGCGTATAGTAGAGCTTTTATTTTGGAAAGAGACATTTCTCTGTAATAAACTCTCTTTTCCAAAGATGAGTGATTCCTCCATCAGAGAGATTTATTTTTATTACTTTGTTGTTTCAGCAACATTAAATTTAAAAACTGTACTTTTGAGTTAAAATATATATTTATAATTTTAATAAATGACAAATTAAAAAGGCATGAACATTTTTTTTGTATCGAAAAAATATCAAAGTATCGAACCGAACCGTGAATTTTGTGTATCGTTATATATAATTTATTTTTTAAACCCTACGACCATCTGCGAAGGAATACAGTTTCTGTAAAAAATCCATAACCATTTATAATCAGTCGTGTTAAAATATTCTAGTAGTTTACAAATTAGCCTAACAAGCAAAAGATCCCCAGCTTAAGCTTGGGGGGAAATAGGATTGTTTCAGGAAAGGTGAACAGGTGAGATGCCGAAAGATGCAAGAAATAGTGTTTAAAAAACACACGAAATCTTGACAAGGAATGCGAGTCCTGTCACATCCTCCTAGCTGTTTGTTGATGTGACTTGTTGCTTTTCCATCCATGCATTTTCAGCTGCTCTGATGCTGGTCCACCTGAGCAGCAGTCTAAGCAGAGGTACCCAGACCTCCCTCTCCTTTGCCACCACCACTAGTGGGTGGGGTGACACCGAGGTGCGCCCAGGGCCTAAGAGGTACCCAGGTGATATCCTAATTAGTTGCCCGAACCACCTCAACTGAAATGTTCTACTCTGAGCTCCTTGCCCTATCCACATGACCAACCACCATTTGGATTAGGTTCATTCCCACCACTATCCCATTTCCACCGCGATCTCATTCTTTTGGTCACTACCCAGAGCTTATGATGATAGGTGAGGGTAGGAACGCACATCATCTACAAAATCAACAGCCTCACTTTCACACTCAGCTCTCTCTTCGCCACAATTGACCAGTACAGTGTCTTCATCAGTACTGATGGAAACACCAATTCATCTGTCAACCTCCTGCTCCACTTCCCTGCAGTCTTTTTAATGTCTGTTGCAAGTTTAGCTCTTCTTTCTTAACCTTTCTTCATATTGAAAATATAAAACCATCTGCAGTTATTCTTCCTTCCACTGCAGGTCATCTTCATGTATTTAAAAAAGGCAGCAGGCAGAGCAATTTTATATTTCTCTTCCTCTCCATCAAAGTCAGCTCAGTACGATTTCTGCATTTGGCATGAAAGCAAAGAGTTTCTAAAGGATGACGTTAAAAGGTCAACGTTTCAGCTACTCTTAGTCTATCTGTCTTCTTCTTTAGACTGGCAGTATTGTGACTGTTTGTAAAGAAGCTGTCAAAACCATATGTCACGTTTTCTGTACTTCAAGAAGGTTTTCTATTCAAACCACTGGGCTTCTGCTCTTATCCTCGAGAATGATCACCTAGCATTAAAACATGACGTTAAAGGATTGTGTATAAATAGAATTGTTTGTGTTTAATGTCTATGTGTTTTAGGCTTTTTGAACGTGAAAAGGTTAGGATTGGGGATAAGGTCAGGGTTGGGGCATCTCATGGTGTGAAATGCCAACCTCACTCAGGGCATCAAATACTGCTTTTTAGTGTTAGTAATGGCATAAATCGAGTGCATCAGGGGACCGACAGAAACCTTGTGAAGAGTTGATGCCATATCTGCAGTGTTTAATGCTATGAAAGGGTGTATTTTAACTCAAACTACACTCTCATCCCAAACCTAGCAAACTAACAAAGTTTATGGTGTTTCAACCTAACAAAACAGTTTTAGAGCCTAAACCAAAGAAAAAGGAAATTAACAAACAGACCTCTAAGCGCCATCTTCTTCTAGCTGACGATGTGTGGCTAACACAACTGCTGTCCTCTTCACTGAGGCTGGTTCTTTCCTACACAGTTTATGCTCATCTTTTACCAACAGAATCTGACAGAGCATCGGTATTTGATGTCCAACCCATTGGAAAATCAACTGTGATTCTTTATGTCATAAAATTGCACGAAAAGAACCTAAATTCAGACCTGTTAAACAAAAAGCCAGCTTTATTGGCAGAAGGCCCACAACAAGTCTGTACAAAAACAGTAGTTTGTTGATTTTGCTTGGATTTGGATTCCAGCCAGGAATATATTCCATGCTCCAGATTACTCAAGAGTATTGCTTCTCTAGTCCAAGTTAGCTCGTTCCAGATAAAGTGACGAAAAGGTTTTTTGCGCTTAAAAACATCACTGGATAGAGCGTGGTCAGTACGGCTTATGTAGTGAGTCACAAATACACAACAGTGACAGTATAGATTAAAAGTTTCGCAAATTTGCTATTGTTTACATTCAGGGCCGCCATCTTGGATGTGTGCCATCATGAGTGTGCATGCATCAACAATGCATGCAGCCTGTTACAGTTGCTCCGGCTTTTCTCTTTACTTTAACTTTTTCTTACTTATTTCTTGTCCTTTACTTTGTTCTTAATGTTCGTCTGTTTAATAGACTTCCTTTCAATTATGTGGCTGGAAAGTTTTTGTTCTACATAATTTCCTTAGGGATTAAGTGAAGGATTCTGATTCTGAATGAATTGTTAACTCTTGGTTGAGTGGGAAATCTCGGAACTCAGAAATTCCAACTTCCTAGTTATTCAGGAAAGCGAAACCTACAAAGGACCAGCAGAAGACAGGACTGTCTTTACTCACACAGACACAATGAGGGCCAATCAGGGAAATGAGACGTGGGAGGACACAACAGACACAATCCAAGAGGAGAAAGTAAAACTGGATAGAAAGCACACGAGCCAAATTAGTACCAAAACAAAACAGGAAATAACTAATGCAAAGGTTAGATATATACCTGCACACGGTAGCTTTACACTAAAGAAATGGAAATTCAAAAACTCAAATCATTAACATAAGTCAGAGAGAAACGCTCTAAATATACCACAGCCCCAAGACCATGACACCATAACAGAATTAAGTGTTTTCATAGAATAATCCATGATATCAGTTGGGTGAAATAGATCATTCTAATCGGCATCACATATTTTGCCCCGTGAGGAAATGCTGTTTATAAAAAACACAAGTATTTCATACTTGTAATGCTCTGGTTTGTCAAAATGTTGCAATTAATTGTACTTATTATACAAACAAAAGAACCCAGGCCACCTACACAGACAGTCATACTAATAATATAAAATATCTCACATTTTAGGTTAGATTTTCTTTTTAAGGCTTTTAAATTTTATATGAAGAGCATTAAAATGTAACAACGAAAAATGTAAAAAACAAAAAGCCTTCTCTCTTCAGGGAGACCATTATCCCAGCCCATTTCAATGAATAATGATACTTACGCTTAACTATGCATTTGCAGATCATTGACATGATTACAATGACAGACTGAATTTTAACAGCCAAAATGTTTCAGCAGTCTTTTTTAGCAAATTGCAGATTGTTCTGCGAAAAATGTGTGACACAACTCAACCTAACCAAATGTCAGGTTATAATGTGCTTTTATTCGCCTGTTACATTTTAGCTATAAAGAACTATTCTTTGAGAAACATTGTTGCGAGTATGAGCAAATATTTGTAAAGTGTATCTCTTTACAGTCGTATATTTATAGCCATATGTGCAAGCAATTGTCCAAATGAGATCTTAACAATGAGATTTTCACATTTCATTGTTCGTGCATCTCCTGGCAGCCGGTTTTGAACGCTGTCTGATCTTGCTCATTAAATGGATTCCTAGAGTTGTTGTTTTGTCTATTTCCTGAACTGAGATTACCTTCACTCATGTTTGCAGATATTTGTCCTACATAGGTAAAACATCACAGCTCTGCATCTCATCAGTCTGATTCGTTGCTCCTGTGGTTAAATGTTCTCTCTGTAATTTCTGCATTTAAAATGGAAAAATCCCACAGGCAGGAAACTGAAGCAGAGAACAGATTTTTTCTTCTTATTTTTGAAGGTTTGTGAAGTAGACACAGTGAGTGAACAGTAAAACTTTCCTATCCCAAAACTTTCTTTTGGTACCTCTGCAAAAACAGCTGTTGTATAAACTGCTTATTGTGTGCAGAATTGCACTGGGTTGGAGTGTATCCCGGCTACCAGCGTGGAGCATGGGCAGGAGGGAAGGTAAACTCAGTAGGTCGCGAGTCTTTGTGTTACCTGCCAGTTCTTGATTCAAGGAGAACCAAACTGCAGAGACAGAACTACACAGACAGGCTGAACAAACAAAAAAGGGAAACTAACTGGAAATGGTGAAAGGTAGCAGACGCAAATCCGATGGCTGCTGATTCTACCAAAGAGTAATTCAGATAAAAATAAAAGAGGACACGCAGGAAGGTCAGCAGTTGAACTGACAAAGGACAGATGGAAGCGACAGGATGTTACTGTCTGAGTGGGTGAGGAAGGACAGGTCGAATCAATTAGGACTGAGCACACAATCGCAGGAGCTGGAAAACAAAGACTGAAAAGATGCACAATGAGGGTGATAACCAAACAAAACAAGAAGTGACAGAAAAAGAAAAATCACTAGACTGGTACACACACATTCACACATTTACTCACACAGATACAGAGAAGATGTAACACCAATGGATGGACCAAGGAGAAACTAAGCACTGAAATGTTGTTACTGGTAATACACACAACACAAGTCTTTCACACTTAAGTTGCAGTTGTCTCTGCATTGTGGACATGTGTCCCTATTTAAATTTCTACTCCCAACAAAATGATCAATGCTACTATAGTATTTATTTTAATCCTGAACAAACATTTGCAGTACAAAGCAAAGGACAGTGTTGTGCTGAAAAACTAAATGCTCAAGCATAAGCATCAGCTTCTTACACAAAGCACGGTGAAGAATGATTTTGTTGTTAAGCTTGATCGATGTGAAGGTTAGTATGAAAAGAATGAAAATAATTACAGCATGTACAGCTTGTTGCAGTGTTCAAATGACATTAAAATATTGTATTTAGAAAACTGAAAATATGAGAGTCTTTCCTTTCTTGGTATTGATAAAGAAAAAATTACGACTTTTTGGTAGCAAAAAGTAGTCGATTGGTTTTTGGATTGGATTGGTAATTTATTTCAACATGTGAACAATATACAAGTACATTTAGAAAAGAAAATAAGAAAGAAAGAAAAATACTATACAAAAAAAAAAAAACCGTTCTGATTAATTTACATGTTGAAAGGGAGTGGGAAGAAGTAAACACTTATTTAATCCCACCCCTTTGCCATAAATTATCAGTTAATATTTAGTCAGCTTCCTTACTGATATAATTTGTAATAAAAATAGTGAACAAATTTCTGATATACTATAATATCACATCATGAGGTTTTTTTTGTTTTGTTTTGGGTTTTTTTTAAATAGAGACATTCACTTAATTTAAATATTTTCCTTTTCTTTATAGTTCAAGAAGATCATATTTTTATAACTCTTTTTGAACAGTTTTATGTTTGGACGTTGCTTTAATTCCATATTCAGACTGTTCCATAGTTTCACTCCATGAACAGAAACACAAAAGCCTTTTCTTGTCGTACGTACCTTCATTGTTTTGAAGTTACAAAAACCCCTTAAATTATAACTTCCTTCTTTCAAAAAAAGCATACTCTGAATATTACCTGGCAGTTCTTTATTTTTTGCTTTGAATAGAATTTGTGCTGTTTGGAATTTCACTAGATCGTCAATTTTCAATATTTCAGACTGCAAAAATAGTGAGTTTGTATGTTCCCTATAACCTGCATCGTGGATGATTCGAATTGCTTTTTTTTGAAGAGTAAAAAGTGAATGTAATGTGGTTTTATAGTTATTGCCCCAGACCTCTGCACAATAGCTTAAGTATGGTGAAACCAGTGAACAGTATAGAATATGAAGTTTTAAAAGACTAAAAGTGATAAAGAATCTAGTGAAGCACAGTGGTCCTTTACCTCAAATCATCTCTACCTTCCTCTCTTTGCAGAGCACCTAAAGGTGGCACTGGAGGAGTACATGAAACGGATGCCTAAGGTTCGCATCTTGAGGACGAAGAAGAGGGAGGGGCTGATCAGAACTCGTCTTCTCGGAGCCGCTGCTGCCAAGGCAGAAGTCATCACCTTCCTGGACTCACACTGTGAAGCTAATGTCAACTGGCTGCCTCCACTGCTGGGTGAGAAACACGCTTACACACATCCATCAAGCAATCACTGAGGTGCCGATGACATATCTCCCATCCAAAAATCGAGGTCTTATACCAAAATTTGCAAGCCAGATAGGGTGTTATTTCCACACCCAATAGCGATTCAGTCTGACGGCTTCCTTCAAAGTACGACATCAGACCACATTGTTGTAATAAAAATAGCAAATGCATGTGATTGTGATCACATAGTTATGATAGAGCTACCATGATATAGGGTTCTAAGGATAAACATTACGTTTAAAAATGAGTTCATGTATACGTAAAATGTGTACATCATAAACACTGCAGTGCGTATGTAGAGTTTCAGACTCACTTAATAGTTTATCCAGGTTTGTTCCCGTTCACATTTCCAGTGACTAATATTCTGCTGCCTCAGCTACTTTCTTTATGGTTGAAGTAAGGTAACTACCAATGAGGGCATTCCCTTTTCTGTTGGCACATTCTTTTCAACATACTGAGACTCATCTCCCACAGCAGTGCCACTGAAAACTGAGTCACCACACAGGTGCAGTTTTTGTCCGTTCTTGCTGTCTCTCATTCACTGTTAAACTGCACTACTGGGTCCTCTCTGTGACTCAGAGCTGTGTCCACAGTTTGTAGCCTAATGATATTTTGTGTACTAACTACAGCATATATCATTATGGTAATGGTGTTTACTTTATATATCAGTTGTATCCACCAGCTTCTTGCACACTCCCAGTTCACATTGCCCTCTTGAACCATTAAAATATCAAAAAATATAAGGATGAATTTCCACATTTTCTACAGAGATGTATTATTATAAATTCTTTTGGCCACAATAATAACATTTACTGATAGGTTTGTAGCTTGAACCTATTCGCTGGAACGTTGAAGACAATATAATTACACAGCAAAGCAAGACACGAAGTAGGCAAAGTTCTTCATGTTTCTCGTGCACGGGAGAGAACCGGACAAACGTCGTTCCTTCGCTTGGCCCCAGTTGCTCTCGTCCGCTCCCCCGTAACACTGCTCTTTTATTGAGGTTACATGAATATGCATAGGTTCATTAACGTACGACGTATACATACACACAAAGAGTACCTTGCCTGTGCGTTGTCAGAGTGTGACCCCATAAATGACTTCCCTAAACCTGCTGGTCTGGAAGTCCAGCAGTTCATCTAAACAAAAGGCACTTAGACTAAAACAGATATAGATACGTTTATCCTACCATAAAACAATAAGAGAAGGTACGACCTCTCCCATGCTCCCAGAGTGTGGGTGTGGATGCCAGAACACTCTGGAATGCGCACAAAGCCTTTGCAGACTATTAAGGATCAAACCTCTACCAATCTAAAACTAATTATAAAACTCTAAGCATATATAAGTAGATATTTCTAAGCATAAATGACAATCAACATTACAAAACCTAACATTTACTGCATTAAACAAAAAGAACACGTTTACAGACGTTCTGGTAAACAACTTTTCTTTTAGTAGAAAGACGTCCAACAGAAAGCCAGACCAGGCAACATATTCGATTCATTCAGCATTTGAATATTGGCTGAATGTTTAAATGTAGCACTGTGATTTTCATGTAATAAACAAATAAATAAAATAAACAAAAACGTCCTGAAATTTCTGGTTTCCAAAACGTTTCACTTTTAAAAAATTGCTCCAAAAATATCACTTATTTCCAAAAGAACATTTCAACCTTTTTGACAGTTTAATTTTCAAATATTTTCAAATGACTTTACTTTCACAAATGTTCAAATTTTCTTAAAAAAAAATAACTTTTTGTTTTAAAAATGCCTCACTTTTGCAACAAAAAGGACACATCTATAAATGTCAAAATCTGACAAATGTCAATTTCCAAATTTCAGCGCTCTCAGGAAGCTTGATCACTTCCAAGGTCACGGAGCACAGGAATGTACAAAGTCACGTTACTGCTGCAAAATTGCTTTCACTAAGAGAGAGCCAATCATTCTCAAACACAGAAATATATGCACACACACACTCACACACACTATCCCTGCTGCGAGACTGAGTGCTTCCTCTTCTGGCTGATGGACTTGCTCACTACCTCATTCTCACTTTATCAATTACCTCTTTCCATTAAGGACCCATGTTCAACTCGGTTTCCCAGCATGGCGCCATTCCCAGTTGGAACCATTTCACAGCAAACCTTATGACCCGTGTTACCTCTCTGTCAAGCTGTTTACACATCGAGCGGGAATAGGACGTGTGTCTGCCAGTGCGTAACATAAACAAGCAGCCACGTTCATTACAGCCCACTGTGGCACTTTGATTGTTGTCAGGAGTGAAAGAGCTAGGACTGGAGGCTGTGGGAAAGTGAACATGCTGTAGTTGCACTGCAGGTTTGCATTAGCTGCAGCAGTATCATTACTTTGAATTGGCAATTATGAATACAAATATTGATATGATACATGATTTTTCATCTGAAAGAGGAAACTATAAATATTTTCTGTAATCCAAATATAAAGTTATATTGTTTGCTGTAAAAAATTCAAACTCAGGTATAAAGCTGCATTTTTAAAAACTACATCTATGGTGGACGATTTTCCTATCTACTTCTGGATCATCAAAGACCTTAACTTATGGAGTGCTGTTGCCAAGAATTTTGGCAGCTGTATCCAAATGTAAATGTTATGTGGGAGTCAGTAAAAGGAAGAAAACATACACTCACACTCATATGGCAGCAACTCCGTGCATTAGCCACGTAGACATGGACAAGAAGACCTGCTGAAGTTCAAACCAAGCATCAGAATGGAAAAGAAAGTTAATCTAAGTGACTTGGCGTGGTTGTTGATGTCAGACAAGCTGAGGATTCACTATTGTCTGTAGAGAACATACCAGGGTATGCAGAAAAGCATCTCTATTCTATTCTGTTCAATTCAGTTTTATTTATGCAGCACCAAACCTCACAACAACAGTCACCTTAAGGCGCTTTATATTGTAAGGTAGACCCTACAGTGATACATGCATCTCTGAATGCACGACTCTCAGCCAAGAACAGGAAACAGAGGCTACAGTGTGGACTCCACATGGGCTCACCCAAACTGGATATCAGGACTGGAAAAATATCACCTACTCTGATAAGTGATTGTACCTTACCTGAATATTGTTGCTGATTATTTTCTATCCCTTTATGACCACATTGTACTCATCTTCTGCTGGCTCCTTCCAGCAAGATAACACACCATGTCACAAAGCTCCAATCATCTCAGATTGGTTTCTTGAGCATAACAGTGTTCAAAATTCACTCTACTACTATGCTGTGAAGAATTAAGATGGTTGTGAAAGCAAAGGGAGGTCCAAGCCAGTAAAGCAGCCGGTGAGTTTAGATACAAACAAAGAAAAAAACAAAAACGAAATATGATAACACAGAAGACCAAACAAAACAAGGGTTAACCAAGACTGAGTTTCATATATTATTGTCCATATCACAACTTTTGTGCTGTTCCTTGCGGTTTGCCAGCATGCTACACAGAACTTTAACTTCAAGAGATGTTACTCTTATTTACTTATTGTGTTAAAACGTTACTGTAAATACACTATTAGAGCAGAAACTGGCGCATCAGCTTTAAATTAAATTTGTAAGCCTGAATTAAAATGTAAAAATTTATCTTAAGGACGCAGTGAATAGGACAGGAGACAGCATTTCATCAATCGTGTGTCCTTTGTCAGGCCTTTTCCACTGAGTGACCTCCATCAACAAACAGGCATCTCTCATTATTCAAATGGCTCTCTATGTGCATCTCACAGATCGAATTGCCCAGAACAGGAAGGCTATTGTATGTCCAATGATCGACGTCATCGACCACGACAACTTTGGCTATGACACGCAGGCAGGGGACGCCATGCGAGGGGCGTTTGACTGGGAAATGTACTACAAACGGATTCCGATCCCTCCAGAGATGCAGAGGGATGACCCCAGTGAACCCTTTGAGTGAGTAACGCAAGTTTAAAAGTAGTGCAATTTAAATCTAATCAGTGACTTAAAGCTTTCCGTCCACGGCGTACCTATTTCATTTAAATATGCGTTTAGATTTTGAAGGATTTTATTTAAATGACCTAAATGATGAATGATAAAACGACAGTAATTGAAGTCCACTCCTCTAGAATGCTTTTATTGAGCATAATCTTCTCATTATCCAGGCTGAGCTGTTGAAAGTCTCTTTCTAATAAAGGCGTATGTCGTACTTTGTCTTGTGAGTAAAGATGATGTTGGTTTGTGAGGCTTATTTTTTCCCTACTCTGGTGTACGTGAGTTGCCAGGATCACACATTCAATGAGCTGCAAAGACAGAAAGTAGACTTGATACGGGGAGTGAATGTCTTTATAGAAATGATGATATTTTTAGCAGGATGCCTCCCATCACCAAATTGATACTATTTTACTATATTGATGTTGATACTTCCATTAAGAAGATGACTTTTGTTTGCTTTGTTTACAATTTTCATTTTTAAAATATTGTAGTTCAAACAGTTACTTCAGATGCATTTACTCCTACTCCAGTAATGTTACTGTTGGATTTTTAAAAAGAATGGCAGAATCAGGCATATATATCGGATGTTTTTTAAAGTGGAGATCAGCTCTTATTTTTTTGTCTGCTTGAACATAACATACAGTAAAATATTTTTAACAAGGAGTACTTTGGCCCACTAGCTCTTTGCTAAATTATGCTAGCTTAGCACAAGGCTAAGTTTATCAGATAAGCCAGTTTATGCAGAATATGAAAGTAACACAAATTACATCAAAGTTCTGTAATGCAAACTACCCCTAACTATGAACACATTCATTTTTGTAGTGAAAAACATTTGTGTAATTTTGTATACATTTTTAACACTGTAGAACTTTTTTTTTTTGCTTTAACTAAAACTGGTCCGTGTATTTAGCCATGCTGATGAACAGTCTCTCTGCCTCTAGAGGTGACCTAATGCAGTCTTTTTATATATTTTATATGCTTGAGGTGTCTGTGTGGGGTTCTGAGTCATCCAGTCATTGTAGTTCTAAAATAGCTATAATAGAGGTTTGAATGTTAAGTAGACAGAGCTACGTCTGTGAAGGTTCTCAGTCATCCAGGTCATCGTAGTCAAAGGAGCTTGCAAAGAAAAGCGTCTGGACTTCTTTAAGTTGCTTGAAGACGTTTCACCTCTCATCCGAGAAGCTTCTTCAGTTCTAAGGTCAAATGATGGGGAGTCCCAGATTTAAACCTAGTGGGGGTTTCCCCCCACAGAGGGACAAAAGGACCCCCTGATGATCCTCTAATCGCCTGAGCCAAGGTGTGAAACTGGGTGTGGGTCCCAATCAGCCAGAGTTTCAGGTGAGCTCATTGTGAAACGGTGGACGATTGGTTACTAGAAGCCATAGATGGAAGCCATCTATGTCCACTGTGAGCGACCATCTTTGAACAGAGGCGGTGGTTTACGACACCAACTCTCTGCCATCTATAATCCAGTTTTGAGTTCCCTCCCCAGACGCCTTAACGCCCACTCACATCCTGGGCCATCTGACCTCAGGAATTCGCATGATAAGGTGGGACCAGGTTTCACAATGAGTTCACCCGAAACCCTGGCCTACTCCCACTAGGTTTAAATCTGGGACTCCCCACCAATTGACCTTAGAACTGAAGAAGCTTCTCGGATGAGAGGTGAAACGTCTTCAAGCAACTTAAAGAAGTCCAGACGCTTTTCTTTGCAAGCTCCTTTGACTAGATAGAGCTACGATGCCTGAGAACCTCCATCAGCTTGTAGAACTAAAACCTTTCACATGAGAGGTGAAAAAACATCTTCATATTCATCCATCCATCATTTATCCAATGGGCTCTCTTTAAATATTGACAACACTTTTTCCCTTTTGTATTTAGTAATGATGTACAGACATTTTTGTCTTTTACATTTCTGTTCCCAAAATCCGTGCTCTCACACATCAGATGCTGCACTGGAAGTCAAACCCTCCCAAGAAGCCACTTCACTGGTGCACTGCAGTGCTCATCTAACTATACACAACATAGCAACAGATGAACTGAACCGTATGCTTAGTGGTTCTCTTATGTACGATCACACTGTTATAGAACAGCACTTCACGAGTGAGAACATCTAGAGACAGGTGCCAGATGCCCATTTGTGATGTTTTTCCCTTATGAATATGTATAATCTGTGTTTTGTAGGTTTGGGACACTTTAACAACAACAGGAAACAATTTTTGAGGCTTTATGTTTTCGACTTGTCTGTCCCCTTCTCAGGAAGTCCTCGAGGGAGCTTCTGCAAGTTTGGCTCAAAGTTTCACTTGGACACAAGAATGAAGTGATTAGATGAACTAGAAGGAACTAACTAATAACCATTAGAATAACTCTGCTTAAATGTAAAAAAGTCAAGGTCATTGTGACCTCACAAAATACCATTTTTGTCACAATCTGAAAGCAGGGACTCAAGCGCAGAACAGGTTGACGTCTCAGAGCACCGTTTATTTACACACCAGTGCGATAATATATACAGTGACGGGGAAAAATCCAGGGTTCCAAGGGATTAGGGGAAGGTTCTCTCTCTCACGCTCGCTCACGTCCTCACATCCAACTCACACACGTTCGTACAGCTGGGAGGTCACAGGTCCGGGAAGGTAAACTGGAACAAGAAAGGGAAAAATCACCCACAAGTCACGAAGGTAGGGCGTAAAGGTACAAGACCACGGGAGCTGGGAAGAGAGATTAACGTTAGTAGCACAATCATCCAGCGATGAGAAGATCTGTGGCCCAGCCTCAAATAGTAGTCGGGAAATCAGCTGATCGCCAACAGGTGTGTGAGCCAAGGGCGGGAGCCAGCAGTGAGCTCCGCCCAGGCAGAGAGAGAGAGAGAGAGAGAGAGAGAGAGAAAGCAAAAACACAAGTGTAGCCTTGTGAGGCCGGCTGGGCAGGCACGGGGACCATAACAATTTTAGATGTTAAATGTAACATGTTACACACATGCACTGACATGCATGTAAAATGCAATTTGACTGGTTGGCTTGCAGCAGCTTTTTGGTAATTCTGCTTTTATGACTGAAGCAAAAAAAAATCTGGTTTCCCCTGCTGTATGTTGCCAATGTGTCCAAATGTGACAGTGTGAGAAAGAAAGATGTGTAGCTTATGGACAAGAAAGCATGAAAGTAAAGGACAAAATCTGACTTTCTCCTGGCACAATGAACAACAATATAATTTCTGAGGATAATTGTGAGACGACAAAGTTTTTTACCGCAAGATGAGCTTTCTTAATTAAGACAGAAGCTGAAATTAGACTGGCAACTCCGTCTCAGCTCCTTTGCTTCACTTTGTCTCAGCTGTAATTAAGTCCTTACCCCCACATTTTTCCACACTGACTGTGCTCATATTTACATTGATGTAGATTTAGACCAATGGTTTGGAGCAACACCTTTTTTTTCAGGCAGTGTTGTGTAATTTGAGTTGTTTTTCCTCCTTGCCCTGTCAGATCAAACAGAATCTCTTAAATCTTGATTGATGTAGGCGTAAAACACTGTGTAAATAACTGTGTAAAACACCTTTTTTATTAAATCCCACTAATATAGTCAGTGTGTAGAAGACTGGTTATGTATCGGGCTAAAAAGTATCATCATATCATATCATCTGTGATATGATAAATCATGATATGTAAGTCTGTGAGACTCGAGGCTGTTTAAAGGTCAAATATAAAGTAATGCAGAGAGAATCCAAACAATTTCCGCTTAACCAAACACTTAGTGTGGGAGGCTGGGTCTGCGACTCAGCATTTTGAGTTTATTTTGTATTTTTGAGTTTATTTTGTATTTTTGATGGTTAAATTGTGAAGTTCTTGTGTTATTATTCTATTTAGTGTTTAGTTAAGTTTTGGTGTAGTTATGTTTCTTCTCTGTCTCCTTGTTTATGTGTCTTTTCTGTTTTCTGTGCAGTCTGTCACGTGTCTCATGTCTGCGTGTTCAAGCTCGTGTTGTCTTGTCTACGTCCCTTTCTTGTTCCTGTTTTATTGTGAAGAGTCTGGTGTTCCATGTTTAGTGCTTTTAGTCGTACTTCGGCTATTTCCCAATTCAGGGTCTGCAGCCTTAAAGTACGCAGCCTCAACGATCCTCAAGGGCCGTGTACTTAAAGACCGCTAAGGCCGGAAGTGCGAGGCTTGTGAAATGGGACGGTCTAGCCTCCGTTGCGCTGCCCAGCAACCATGATACTAACAGCTGGAAACGTTTCATACAGCTTTGTTTGACAGAAATGAAGGAGAAAATCTTCTGTTCGTTCGTTTGTTTGTTTCTACATGAGCTTTGATCATTCTCTGATTAAGCTCAGCTATTGAACGGCGTATATTTTAAAGTAAAGGCTTTAAAACCAAGTTAGTACAAACGTCACTAATGTCACATAACTTTGCCGACATGTGGCCAACAGGAATGTTTTAATGTTCTTCGTTATTAAACATTTGCACATAAATAAGTGACATAATATTCAGTACTTACTTAAAGTTTACTCTTCGGGCGCCCCTCATCCGCCGTTTTTTTTGGCAAAATTATCCACACCCACCACCGCGCTATGCATTCTGGGATATGTTGGGCCACGAAGTCTACACCGCCACGTCCTTAAAATTCAGGGAAATGAAGGACGCATTTGAGGGCCGCATTTCCAGCAGCCTTTGAATTGGGACAGCCTTCGTCGCGTCGCTGTGACGTAATCGGCCTTAAAATGCGGCCTTTAAGGCTGCAGACCCTGAATTGGGATACAGCCTCAGTCTCTGGCATTCAGGCTCATTTGTCCCCGGGTGTTTTCACTTCCCTCATTACCCTCCTGTGTATTTAAGTCCCCTGTATCCCTCTGTTCAGTGTCAGGTTGTCTGTTTAACTCGTCACATGTCTATGACTTTTTTGTGTCTCCATGCCCCTGTTCAGGTTTATGTTTATGTATTTGCCATAGTTTTCATGTTTAGTTCTAGGTTTTTCCAGTTTAGTTTAGCTTTTGGTCTTTGCCTTAGTTCACCATTGTCCATTTGATTTCTAGGTTTTACTACCAGCCTAAATAAACAGCTCACCTTTTGTTACCCTTTTGTTTTGTCTTCCATACCTATGCTTTTGGATCCGCTCCTTAAACACATTGGCCCACCTGGCTGTAACACTTGGTGAACACGGGGAGGAAAAACACCCATTTAATAGGAAGAAACCTCTGACAAAGTAAAACATGACAAAACAGCAATTTAAAAATCTAGTTGATTGTTTTGGCCTGAAACTAACATGACGAGAGAGGGTTGACAGCATTGCAATAGACAACAAATGTCCCAGGACAAAAAAGTGATTGTGCAGGGACAGTTTCCAGGCAAAATATTCTTATGCTGATAGGTTTATGTGATTAAAACAACAAAAGGGGAATTTAGAGACCCAAGAGGCATACCAGTGTTCTATAGGAAGCATCGAGTGAACTTGATGTGTTGGCCAAAGCGGGGATGGACCGAGTAAACCACCAAGTTTTCAGTATTTCGTTTAATATTGCTGTCATTGAGAAAGTAAATTGGAAAATCTGTTAATTTTATTACACTGCACTTAGGCATTCGTTTATCATGTGTGTGCATTGTGGAGCTGTGAGTGCTAATTTAGGGTTGCATCAGATAGCGTGCCCCACAGAGGGCACAGGAAGCATAAATGTTTTCATCACGCCAAATGGTTTTTATTTTAATTTTAAAAACGAAGGACCGTAAACAAGCTGCACGAGTGTTAGAGGCAAACCCGACACAGTGTGCCCAGAGTAATTATGATGTGTTAAAGACATTAAACAGTGTTGGAGAGGAGTACAGAGATTTCTGTAATCACTGCTTATTCATTCATTTAATTATTTTCACCCTTGAAGAGGGAAAACTGCAGAAACCTGGCTGTTATCACCAAGGGACTCATATCTGTGCTCACTGCTCACGAGGCGTGAGAAGCCCTAGAGTGTTTCTCACCGCTGACAGTACAGTAGCTGCACTGTTTGCCTTTAATTGATCCTCCTCAGGGACGACTTTGGCAAGAGCAGACTACCTGCTGGCTCACTCACCTCCGATTTCCACCCGATGAAAAGCTTGTAGCTATGACAACCTGCGTGTACCTGCGAGTGTGTGCGCTGTGATATTTCTGCAGTGAGGTGGACCGCATCTTGTTTGGGGGATAGAAAGATGACAATGACGCGCTTCGGTGTTTGATGGATTTAGTGCTGCATCATTTGGGGTCAAGTGTTGAGTGGAAAGTTGGGGGTTAAAGATCGGATCTAGTTGGTGGAAGTTCTTCACAAGAAATCGGACGTACTCTTGTGTTTGTGTGCGTACCTGCTGCCCCAGTTTTTGCGCCTCAGGTGTGCAGCAGCAACAATCATGTACAGCAGCCACATAACAGCTAACAAGTCTCACGCTTAGCAGCACAGATCTTGACACAGCAGACAGAAGCCACAGTGCTATAGTGGGTTAATTGGTTTTGTACTGTGCAGAGCATCTTCATTATCTGGTGAGAAATGGGTGCCACTTGGAATACATGCACTCTGACTTACTGTCTGTATTCCTCTGAATATTCTCACTCGTTTGATTTTTGCTTCCAAAAGGCATACACCATTGAAAGCAATGATCAGCTTAGATTTTTTTTTTCTTCAAGGCCACAAAAACAGACTTCATGTGATTTTGGTCCAAGCTCTGGGGGAGCTGTTTCAAAACTGTCCTTTTCTCCTTATATTCTGTTAGCAGGTGGATGGTGAGCTTCGAGCCATTATACTTCCAACAGTTCCATTTCCGGTGTATAATTTGTTGACTAGGTTGCTTAGTTTTGCATTAAAAAATCTTGTGTAAATGTCAGAGTTCATGATTCCCATGAATACATACATACCAACACCACTGCAAGAAAAGCAGCTGTCGATTTTGCTCTAAGGGTGGCCTGAAGGGTGAAGGAGGGAGTCAGGCTGGTTGTAATGCCACATTCAAGCATGTTAAATTTCCTTTACCTGTCCATTGCAGATTTAATTCACTATCAAGGTAGATGCTGAACTTTATTCATATTAGAAGGATGCATGTTTTCCTATACAATCAACTCTTTATTTTTCTTCCAAAGCATGTAGTTTCATTTTTTTAAAAAGTGTTATTTTGTAACAGTTAAAGATGGAGCTGGTAGATTTTTGTTGGGCGTGGGTTAGGGTTAGGACAGGAATAGAAACGAGTTTATCAGAGCAAGAGCTCTGCTTGTGAACTTTGGAGACAACGTTAGTGAGGTGAAGCTGAGTTGGTCTGGACATGTGCAGAGGAGGGATAGTGGATGTAATGCATCGAGGATGTTGAATATGGACCTGCTAGGCACTGAGAAGGTTTATGGATTTATTCATTTTCAACCTGTGTTTTATAACCATACCTGGACTTGTAGGCAATGTTCCCTCTAAGCAATTGCGCACTGCTGGCATGGTCTCTGCGCACAGAAAATCTGCGTTGTGCACACAAAAAAAATCTAACCTGAATTGAAATTAAAATTAAAACTTTAATAATTCTGTTTTGCAGTGTTAGTCGGTAAGTGACTGGCTGCTCGGTAAAAATAAGGAAAACGCTCGAAAGCACTCTCCACTGTGCACAAACAAAACCAAAAAAAACCCAACCCTTTCCTATTGGTCGAAAAATGTACCATGTCGACCAATCCAAAAATGATATGGCAACATGGCATTTAGTTGTTTAGGAAAGGGGGAAGTTTTAGGAGTGAAATGTTGAGAGATTTGTGACGTTTAACGCAAATCTTGTGTAGTTAGTGTGTAGTGTAGTTTTGTTGTGTGTGTCAGAGCAATGAGGCGACTGCTGAATGTTACAGGTGTTACAGCAGTGATACATCTCCTGTTGTCAGGCCTGCAGGTATCAGGCTGTCGTTCTCCTTTATCTCATAGTGCAGCGGTCCCCAACCTTTTTTGCGCCACGGTTTATGCCTGACAACATTTTCATGGACCGGCCTTTAAGGTGTCGCGGATAAATACAACAAAATAAAACTAGCACCGAAAAAAGAAGATTTATTCATAATACATGTTAAAAGACCCAGGAAAACCGAGTAAACGATAAAAATGATAACAAAATAACGCTGAAAACCGATTAAAAACCCTGAAAACTATACATTTCACACCTCAGCCTCAACTCTCGCGGCCCGGGGGTTGGGGACCGTTGTCATAGTAGACAGAAATTATTTTTTGGAGTGGCACAAATAATTTGTGTGGCATCAGACTTGATGCAGAACAGCTGATTGTTCTGTAAATAGTTTGAAATGTTTATTTAAAAAAACACCTTGGCTGCATTTTTAGGTAAACAGCTGCAAAAAAACGTTGTTGTTTGCATAACTCAGTTACTTTTTTGAAGAAGTAACTATATAATTAATTGCCCAACATTGGTCATTATTTACTGTATTTTGCAGACAGAGTTACAGGACTCTCTCCCAGACCACAGACTCATAATACAGTCAGAGCTTTATAAAAATAAAAAAAGAAAGTTGTGTTTTCAAAATTGGAGTTCAAGTCATTTTTACTTCCAATAGTGTTAACATACTTCACAGGTCATGAACAAGATTTTTTTTTTAATTTTCATTGTAAGTGGGCTAAAGCAATTAATTAAAAGTAGTCTAACATAAATGTAAATGCTGTAATTTGATTATTTTAATAAACATGTAACTTGGATGGATTCAATGCTGGCGTGACCACAGTGCACACGTCTAATGTTGGTCACAGTGGTCCAAGGGTGTGCTTGCTCAGACACATGAACTATTAGAGGGAACATTGCTTGTAGATACAGTAAATATGCAATAATTGTTCCAGTATAAGGGTATGTGACTCTCTGTGGCTGTTACTATTAAATAGAGCATTGACATGTGTAATACACGTCTTTTAACCATGTCATTTTACTCAACAAAGCTGCCCTAACTTACCTTAAGTACCATACTAACCTACACATTAATCATGAAAAGGTAGGGCTGTTAGATTTTTCTGTTTAGATGTTGTCCTTGGCAGGATTGATATTACTGTAGCTGTGATGCTTCTACTCTTTATGGATAAGTGAGGGGTTTTAAGTAAAAGCTGTTCACGAAATGCAAGCAGTGACTGTTTGTGTTACATTGGGTCTTTTAGGTCACCAGTGATGGCAGGTGGACTGTTTGCTGTGGATAGAAAATGGTTCTGGGAGCTGGGAGGATACGACACTGGTCTGGAGATCTGGGGAGGAGAGCAGTACGAGATCTCCTTTAAGGTAAATATGTATAGATAATATTAACCATTATATTATGTTTTTGCCATTAAATTGAGGCTGTGAAGCCAGATTATATTCTTGCCTGTAACCTGTTTGTTAATGGTTCTGTATGGAGCCTCTCTGCCATAGTTTTAGCCTTTCATGATTACATCAGTTCAAAAAAAAAAATTTAAATTAAATAAAAGATTACCTGGAAATTAAAGGTGTTCCCAGACAATGTTAGAATCCTTTCATTGCCCTCCAGCAAATCTATAAAGTACTAAACTTTTTTTTCTCAAAAGGACCAAGGGAGTTGTTTTTGTTCTGGCTTTGGGAGTCAAGCTGAGAGTGTATTTCTAATGTTTCCTTTTAACTCTTTTAAACACGCTTCAGACACATCTTAACAAGCTCAGACAGCACTGGAAACACTCGTCATGCCTATTTACTTTTATGTCTACGTTAGCGTCAGCGCTGTTGACAGAGGGGGGTGGTGGAGGTGCTAGGAAGATGTCCACGGGAGTGTTCTTCTCTTCTCACCAAACATTTCTGTGATCAGATTCATAGTAGAAGAAGACAGAAACACAGAAAATCCCTTTGTGTTTCTCAGAATCAGAACAAATAGTTGTGCAGACATTTATAACATCAGTATGTTTCTCACACCAGCTCAGTGAATCACTACACCAGTCCAGCCATTATTATTATTATTATTATTATTATTATTATTATTATTATTATTATTAAAGCTTAAAGTTTGCATTATTAGAAGTATGGTCACTGGGACCGATGAGTTGGTGCAAAGCACAGACTGTAGCCTATAAAAGATGTGTCCTATGTTTGGAGGCTTTCATTTAGCTGCTGCCAACTTGGTTGTTTTGGAAACAGAAGTAAAGTGAGCTTATTTTCATGAGCAAAAATCACTTGGAATAACTGAACATGAGATATAGAAATTAACGTATTTGGCGATTTACGATGGCGGTGGTGAAGATGAAGACTGAGGCTTGGGCGGAGCTCTGACTGAGGTGCTTGCGAGGTGGAGATGGGTTGCATGAATGAGAGTTTGAAAGGGAGAAAGAAATAAACACACGCAGAGCCTGATTGGCTCAAGGGCAAGGAGATGATTGGACTAAAGTAATGATGACTGTGTTGAGATTGACAGCGTGGGAAAGTGGTAGTGATGTAATGAACAGAAAGCAGCTTAACACCCAGGAAAGCAGGCAGATGACTGATTAGGGATCTTCATTAGTGAATTTACGCATAAGCTTCATTTAGTATCACAGTAAGTTCAGACCACGGTAAGTTGAGCCACTCGACTGAAAGGGAACTACTTTCGGCTGCCCCTTTAGACACAAGGGATCACCACAGCGGGTAGCTTTTTTGATTTATCCCATCTTGATGCAACCCCAAAGGTACGGAGCCCCGCAGGGGACATGGGAGAAAAAACAAATTAAGACTGACTTTTGCGAGATCTCGCAAAAACTTTTGCGAGATCTCGCAAAACAAACTCGGGATCTCGCAAAAGTTTTAGCCGCATTCTTCGGAGGCCGCCAGCTCGAAGCCGACCGGGAGGTCGAGGCACGATGTGCCGAGAAAGCGGTGTTCCTCCCGGCTGTAGTAGGTCTTGACCTCCCGTTAGCTTCGAGCTAGTGGGTGTCAGATCTCCGAAAACGTCGGAGCACTTTTGCAAATATGTGATGTCTTGTAAACCGAGCAGGTATCTGACGTTTACACAACTACATTCACGCCTCAAAATATCTTAAAAGTGTATTTTGTGACCCAGAAAGAGTAATATTACAACTAAGTAGCTGCCGCCATTGTTGGAATTCAACTTTTGCGAGATCCCGAGTTTGTTTTGCGAGATCCCAAGTTTGTTTTGTGAGATCTCGCAAAAGTTTTGCGAGATCCTGAGTTAGTTTTGCGAGATCTCGCAAAAGTCCGTCTTAATTTTTTTTTCTCCCATGTCCCCTGCGGGGCTCCGTACAAATGTATTTGTGTCTCCTCCTGGGATCAAATCAGTTTTCTTTTGCTTGTTAATTGAATGTGTAAACCAATCACTGAACTGGACCTCTTGATTTTGTTCATGTTTTCAATCACATTTTTATCAATTTAATTATAAAAATATAACTAATAAAACATATAGTCTATAGATACACTATATATTATGCTTTCAACTACATCTGCATCTGACTAAGCTTAGCACAAGAGTAAGGACATATGTGTTTGGTTGATTAACGCCAGTCTAATTATCTTTAAATGGTACCTCATCTGGAAAATTGCATTTGTGGGTTGAGGAGCAGCTTTGAATATGTGGGTTGCACCCATGAAAAACTTCAAATCAAAGATTCTACTGACTCCTGTTGAGTGTCATTTACTGGATTGGATTATTGACCTCTTAAGAAACAAGACATACTGGCAATTTACAAATGTTTTCATTTATTTATTCACTCAGTAGCATCTGGAAGAAACATTCACAGCCACAACACCTTGGCACTTCATCCTCATGCTGGTCACAGATTGCTTTTGTCAGTATTTGTCACAAGTCGCCAATGTTGTCGTGTGAGTCACAGATTAGAAGCACCGTTACTACAAAGAAATAATCAACCAAACACATATTTCCTTCCTTTTTGTGCTGTTTATATGCCCATATTTTTTTAAAAAAAATAACACTAAGCCACTGTATAGTTTCTATGAAAGGTGAAAGCATCTACAAAATCCTCAACATTGTGTGTACCAGGCTGTAAACATGCTTTTTTAATCTTGATTGAGTTGGGTGTAGTACCTAGTCTGAAATGGGGAGACTTACCTGCTTTTGGAGCCAGCTGTAAATGGCCAAGTCAGACAATGATTGTTTTAGCACTTATGTGCTGGCTTTATCTTTCAACTTAAGAAAGAAAAGAAAGTGTACTTTATTGATCCCCGTGGGGAAATTCCTCTCTGCATTTAACCCATTCACTCAGTGGGCAGCCATTGGGCGCCCGGGGAGCAGTGTGTAGGGACGGTACCTTGCTCAGGGGTACCTCAAGGTAGCTGTTCAGGGGAATCGAACCCCCGACCTTCCGATTGTGGGGCCACCACTCTACCTACTGAGCTATCCCTGCCACAAGGTTTACTGGTTAGTTTACTGGTTTAGGTTAAGGTTTACTGGTTAGAATTAGATTATAGCAATGCGCTCATTTGTCAAAATGTTGTGGTTTCTGACTCCAAAAAACAATGATAAGAACAGCCGTCTGGGGTCTAAATTTCCAGGAACCAATGGGTGAAGTCACTGTAGGTATATAAAGTTGTGAATATAAGAGAAGGAATTTGTCCAATGCTTACCATAAATGACAATATTATATAAAATAAGAAGATGAAGAAGAGGAAAACTGATGTACGGATGTCTGGGTGGAAATAAAATCGGTTTCTGAATAACTGATTAATTCCACAAATCAAGGTCACCTATACCTGGATACCCATAGGTCATGATGCAAAAGTATAATCCATTTTTAAAACTATAATATGATGGATTGTACTGCAGTTGAGTGTCTTTAGGTCTGAACAAAAGGTGAGGATTAGAAGCCGGGCATGTGAAACAAATGATAGGCCTTGACTAATGCCATCAATGGCCCAGGGCTGAGCCTGGTGAGAACAGCTTTTATGTTTTAATACAGTTTTCTGTCTAACTTAAGTAATCATTAAGATAATACCCTTTACCAAGGTTATTATTTTGGTCAAGATTATCACTATTAATTTTTCCTATTAGCGCACGCCTTGCTGTGCCTCTTAAGTCTACTTTATATGCTCAGATATTCAATTTGGTTTCCTTTTTATTAAGATCCCCATTAGCTGATATAGTGCAGACAGCCAGTCTCCTGAGGTGAGAAGATTAACAGGCTCTCATACTAATCCTTACAACCAAACTGCTGCTCCCACAGACAGCCGGGCCCTGCTTGCATGTGAAACACAATTACTTTACTCAGTGGTACAGTTAATCTAAAGCTCCATCCTGGTGACAGCGGTGTGGGAACACCAAGCATTTCCAGCTCACACACCAAGATAATGTCAGAACATAAAGGCCCAAAGAGCAGAAGCAATGTGACCTCACAGGGAGGGTGAGAGGGACAGTGCAGGCATAAAAACCGACTGCGGAGTCTTTATGTTGCTTCGGACGAGCTTCATTTATGCAAACATTTGGAGACAGAGCTGCTCTGGAGGCAGAAATAATTAAACCTCCATGGATGGAGCCAGAAAAAGGGTATTTGTTCAAAGAAACATTTGCCAACTTCCAAATAGTTGGCAGGGTAAAACTTTTCTAAAACCATAAATTGAAAAAAAAAATGTTTTTAAAAGAATGTTATTTCATATTTATGGATTTAGCACTGGATGGACATAGACAGCTGCAGACTAACTTTTCTACCCTTGCCTGTGATAAAATCATCTTATTGAAAGAATATAAAGTACACTGGCTTTCTGGTTCTTGTTTCCACGGCAACATCATCAAATAATATGTATTTGTTCTTAAATATCATGTTTGATGTGGATTTTTCACCTTCCTGCTTATTATAGATTTTTTTTATATTGGTCTTTGGTCAATTAAATTTACGTGTGATTTCAGAAAATCACAATAAAAGTCAACTCAAGGGATGAGATCTATAATATAGACAGAAATATTTTTTCTACGAGTCTGTTGTGGCCAGTGCGATCCTCTATGCTGTTGCATGTTGGGGGAGCAGGCTGAGGGTAGCAGATGCCAACAGACTCAATAAACTAATCCGTAAGGCCAGTAATGTTGTGGGGATGGAGCTGGACTCCCTCAAGGTGGTGTCGGAGAGGCGGATGCTGTCCAAGATAAAGACAATGTTGGATAACACCTCCCACCCACTCCATGACATGCTGGTCAGTCAC